>NW_022145540.1:182500-487500 GCF_000002235.5 Strongylocentrotus purpuratus | reverse complement strand
ACGGCAACACTGTCGATCCCACGTGTAAGTATTTCTTTTTTCTTCTTTCTTTCCCCCTATTTATGAAGCTACTCTTCCTGCTCCATAATGTTAATAACCGTCGAATGTAAATCATATGAAAAACATTTTCCACAAAAATGTTAAATCCACAACATTTAGTATCTTTCTGTAGAGATAACATTTTGCTTTAGGTTTTGATCAGAGGAAATCAAGAGACAGTAATAACAACAAAAATAACAATGATGATGATGACAATGATCATAGCAATAATTCATTAAAGGGGAAATTCACCCTAATATTAAGTTGGTATTAATAAAAGCAAAAAATCCGATTAAAAATAAAAAAGTTATGAATTTTTGAAGTTGCGATATATCAAACACAAAACACTATGTGACGTATCTTGCGAGCTCCCCTCCCATTTGCTCAATTTATGCTTGTTTGCTCTTACTCCTATAGTACCGGAGGAAGTTGATTGTGTTGATAGTAATCAAAACTGTCCGGGTTGGGCTGGTGCTGGATACTGTGCTACTAACTCCTGGATGATTGCCAATTGTAAGCTCAGCTGCGCAGTCTGTGTCATTACTCCTACTCCTACTCCAGGTCAGTCAATGATATATGTTTAATTATTATTATGTTTGTAGTATTATCATGATAAGTAATTTTATTATTATCCAAATTTCATTGTTATTATTTTCATCCATGTTTTTCGATATCAACGATCCAGTGATGAAATTATTCAATAATGGGATTATAATTACTGTAATCACGAATATTATCATTATTATTGTTACTATTGTTGCTGTAAGTTGAATAATAACTACAACTTGTTTTTATTGTAAAACAGACGATTGCTTCAAACGCGTAATTGAAGAGAACCAATCATTTAAAACATTGTAAATAGATAAAACATTATTAAAACTGAATGTACTTAACATTTGATATCAAGAGTACATGTATTAGAAGTTATAGTATTTCTGGAAGGGGGGGGGGTGGGTCATCAAAAAATGAAAAAACGTAAAAATTAACTCTCCCTTCATTTTTGTAAATATTATTTTGACAGGAACCGGAGGCAATGATGGCGAGTTGATCCTTCTTCTTGATATTGTTATAATGATGATAACAACGAAACTTGTATTTAGCCACAACTAAGTGTAGGGTAAAAAATGCTGATAACGCTCATATGCTGATATCATGAGCGACAACACAGGCACTACGAAATATATATATATATATATATATATATATATATATCAAATTAATTTATTATAAAAATTGCTTCAACGGTATCATTGGAGGTGACCAATCACTCCAAAATAGACATTTGTAAATCTTTAGAGAACCTGAGGCATGAATCTATAATTTTCATTTGTATCAAAATTAATTTTTCTTTTTAAATTAAAATCAATGTTATCTTGCACCATGATGACTATGTTGTTGTTTAATAATGTTGATATTATGTAACTAAAGTACAAAGCAAAACACAACGTTTTTCATTATAACTATCAGACATTTGTCAATAAGAACTAATTCAGACAAAATCAGATTTGTGATATATTCTTATCAGTGGCTTTGTGTACCGTCCTTGTTTCATCGAACATCTCTCTTTCTCACGATTGTGCAGACTGCAAGGACATGAACGATAACTGTGCTGGTTGGGCTAATGCGGGCGAGTGTCAAGCCAACCCATCCTGGATGTTGCCTAACTGTCCCGTCAGTTGCGATCAGTGTGAAACCGTCACTCCCGGTGGTGAGCTAAAACAAAAACTCGTTACTTATGAACGCAAGGCCGTGAATAGATGATTATTGTTGCTTTTGATATTTTTGTAAGGAATCAAAATGATGGGTCGCAGTGTTAGTTAAGGATACTGTTTTGGTAACAATTCTATATCAAGCTTATGTTAATTTAAAAGGGTTTAATTTCATTCATATCTTGCTGGTCAGGATTCAATTTTCATGATGATGACAAAATTTCACGAAGATGACTAAATTACGACAAGATTTCACGATGATGACTTTATTACGATAAATTTTCACGATGATGACTAAATTACGACAAGATTTCACGATGATGACTAAATTACGACAAGATTTCACGATGATGACTTAATTACGACAAGATTTCACGATGATGACTTAATTACGACAAGATTTCACGATGATGACTAAATTACGACAATATTTCACGATGATGAATTAATTACGACAAAATTTCACGATGATGACTAAATTACGACTAGATTTCACAAGGGTGACTGTAGTTTGACAATAAGTAATTCATGATGATAGGTAACTTTGATGATGATGACTAGATTTCATGGTGTTCATCCAAAAGTAATTATGGGGAGTAAAATCAAATAATGCAGATTTTTAAATCTATTATTTCGTTCCAGAATCCAGTCTCTTTGAACAAAAACAATCAATACATAAAAGGATTAGATTTCGTTTAAAATTTAAGTATGTAATAAGTCACATCAACATATCAAGCTCATTAATTTTGTGACACTTTATTGTCAATGTTGGTGTGATCTGTAGCAGGTAACTATAATTGGCATTGACTACATCTTATATAGTTAACATATACTATGAGATTGGTTAAAAGCATATTCATGTTGGTGGCAGTAGTTATATAAAAGTTGACCAAAATATGTTCATATTTTTTGTTTATTAAACAGAAAACTGCATAGACATGAATGATAATTGTGCAATTTGGGCCAAGTATCGACAGTGCACCGAAAACCCTGGCTACATGCTCGAATTCTGTCCCCGTTCCTGTGGGCAATGCGTTGGTAGCGCTATAATGCAAAGTAAGTACATTTTGTATTATAGACTTCGCGTCGGAAATAGATATTTCTTTCTGATAAAAGAAAATGAATATTTAACTTCATTTTATTTATTTTTCGTGATTTATCCTAAACGCAACCTCCGGCCCAATCCGCCTTCTGATTTTTCGGGTTTTTTTTGTATAATACTTTAGGTTACCCACTGAGAACCAAAAGGTCGTTGATGTATTTCAGATACACCCTCCAGTCGTGGAGATATTGTGTGCTGCAAACTTCTTTTGAAATGTTGCATCGTTGATTTGAAATCAATTTAGGGTACCGTAGGAGATCAATTTAAACGTACGGTACTCTTTTGACCTTGTTTTTACATTTTCTGTTTAAAGATTTGTTTAATATAAATAATAATGTTCAATCGAACATGACAGATGGGAACCCCGTCTATAGTTTAATATAAACGATTTGTTTAATATAAATAATAATGTTCAATCGAACATGACAGATGGGAACCCCGTGTATAGTTTACCACCCCCCCCCCCCCCCTCTCCCCCCTCTCCATTCACTCCCTCCTTGTCCTGTCCCCTGTTTAACAAGTTCTGGATAAGCTTCCGATTAATTCCTGTATAGTCTCTGTTAAAATGATTTCAATACCCAATGCAGTAGCCTCGTGCAGACGATATGGTCAATCAATATCATAATCAGCTATTCGATCTCTGATTTATATATGCATGTATAAATATATGAATATTTATTCATTCGTTATATTTTGCTCTTTAGCTTGTGAGGATTTCAATGAACAATGTGCAGACTGGGCAAGTACGGATCAGTGCCAGCTGAATCCGGGTTACATGAACTACGAGTGTAGGAAGAGCTGTTCACTCTGTGCAGCCAGCTCGCCTTTGGAACTGCTACCGCAAAGTAAGATCACTAGGAATTTATTTATGATAGGCAATCAATCTAATTACAGTTTGAAGAATATATTTCAGCCAAAACGTCATGGAGTTCACGTCTTAAAGTCATTAGATTAAGACCCAATGTTAAATAGCATGCAGAATTAAAACAATGATGCAAACGGATATTGCTTCATTTTTCCATTTTCCCTGATAAGTTAAAGCTTTGGTATGTCTTTGTGTCTCATTATCTCAGATAAGTATTATAACTGATGATATGTTAAAGTAAAGATTACTTGTCCTGAATTTAATTCATTCCCACATAATACACTTTGTTTAATGCCCCCTCCCCTTAAATTGGGGATGCACTTAGACTGACAATTCTGCCATGGAATATGTGCGTTCAGCCCCTATTTTAATCAATAATATTGCATGGCTCTTCAACAATATGGACTGCCCTCTCCCCCCCCCCCCCCGATAATTTTATTGGAGCAACACTTTGGTGTTTTATTCAGATGCTTCACGATAGACCAAATCAACATTTTACTGCTTTCGATTTATAGGCCTACTGTACATCCCCCCCCCCCCCCTTCCCCCTCCCCAAAGGGTGAAATATGCCTACATATACAAAACATATAATATAATTTTTGGAAAAATAATCTTTAAGCCCCTCAAATTAATTAACATTATTTCATCCTTTATTTGCTCTTTTTTTCTGCAGCTCAATGCCAAGACACGAGTGGTTACTGTTCTGTGTATGCTGAGGATGGGATGTGCGAGTCGAAGCCCGAGTACATGGGCCTGGTTTGCCCCGACACCTGTCGGATGTGCCCCGGCAAGATCTACGCCGATAGTGGGTCTACGCCGATCTACCCCGATAGTGGGTCTACTGAACTTCGATCCTTCTACGGCTTCCTTGGCGCCCTTGTCATCTCATTTCTTGCTCGCAGATTAGCTCTGTAAACAAAAAATCCTCTTATTATATTAGCTCTGTCATCCAGTCTTTTGGGGGGTATTAGTATCTTCACTTCAGTTCAAACCTGGAAAGTTGATAACTATAGTTATGCGGTCAATTACAACCGGAGGTAATATGCTCTATACTGTTGATTCAGTGCAAAAGTTGCAGAACTTACGGAATCATAATCATAAATAAGATTTCAGAGTTGTTAAGCTTCTTTTTCTTTTTTTACTGTTTTGTGTCACTAAATAGTGATCTAATACCACAACAATCATTCTGGTCCAGTCTTCAATATGGTGAAGCTTATCACTATCGTCAATTTTTATGTTAAAACAAAATCAGTTTGTTTTTATTGAGTTGTTAAGTTTCTGTCATAATTTTGTATCATATTTTTATTTATCTATTTATTCATATTTTGTTCATAAATATTTTGTATTTGCATTTTTCTTGTAAGTAAGAGTACTTTTCTTATTTATTAGGTCAACGAAATTACTTGGCAAATAAGCCTTTAGTATAACAGTGTATATATTATTGATTTGCGTGTAGACCTACGATTTGCACATAATTACAGTTTTGAAGATTTACATTTACAGTACAAACTATATCACTAAAAGTACTCTAACTATAAACACAAAATGAAAAAGAGCCTGAAATTATAAACTGTACTAAGGCTAAGATTTACTCGTATAATCAAGTAAAAGCACGTTGCAAAACAAAATGAGTGCTTGTGTGTGAACATCTAGAAGTTGCAACTGTTGATATTTATATATATAGTGCCCACGAATATATTAAGAAACTGATATTGTGCAAGACACAAACATTGATAGGTCTGACAGATATTCATGCTGGGGAGAAGGGATTACAGACTGTAAGTAGACCTAAATTGACAATCATTAGCCACCATGCTGTATGCAATTACGCCTTCTGCATGCCGAGAAGGGATACCACTGCATTAGCAGCAAGATATGTATTTGATCCTATTTGGAACTCGAGATTATCAAACAGAAATAAATTCCTGGATCATGTTGTTACCATGTATAACCAGACTAGTCAAAGAGATCTAAGCTGTTCCCAACCTAGAACTATTATTTTGGGGTTAATCATGTGTGCTGGGGATGTACAACCCAACCCTGGACCAGCTCGACCTTCCAACAGAAAGAAGAGCTCAGCGAAGGCTTGCAGCTCTTGCAGTAAACTTGTGATCGGCAAGAACAAACTTACATGCTCTGATTGCCAACTATTATTCCATCCTAGTTGTGTTGGAGTCAAACAAAAGCAATTATCGAACTTGAGAGCCAACTCTGCACAGTGGTATTGCTCTGATTGTTGCGCCCCGTGTAGTATGTGCGATGGAAATGTATTAAGGGATCACCACGCAGTCCAGTGCGATAGCTGCGATAAATGGTTACACACAGCCTGCTGTGATATAGATTACCAGTTGTACATATCACTTATGACCAACAATTGTACGTGGGTTTGCCCACTCTGCAGTGAACTAAACTTTTCAGACTCATTCTTCAGCGAAGGTGAAATCTCAACTGAAAACCTTTTTGATGCTCTTGATACTGATGCTGATGCTAATGTCTGCTCCCAGCCGGCAAGCCAGAAGGATGTGGGTGCATCGCAGCCCAAGCCCAACAGTAAAAGAAATAAGAGACATAATAAAGAGAATAGAAAGTGTAATGCCAAGAAGAGAGACAAAGTTAAATTGATATTGACTAATTGCCAGAGTGTAAGATCCAAAGCTGGTGATATCGAAGTGCTCATCGACTCCGTTAAACCAGACTTCATCTGTGGAACAGAATCGTGGCTTGACCCAGAGGTTAATAGCAGTGAAATCTTCCCAGACAACCACTCTATCTTCAGGAAAGATCGTGAACAGCTAAAGACTGGAGGTGGAGTCTTCCAAGCAGTGAAGGGGGATTTGATTACAACGCACTGCAGTGAACTTAACTCTGATTGTGAAATATTATGGACTGAAACAAAAATAAAGGGGTGTAGACCCTTGCTTGTGGGAGTCTTCTACCGTCCACCGAATGACAGCAATGGTGAAGCAATCGACCACCTGGCGCAATCCTTTACAAGGTTAGGAAATAAGATCAATTCTCACAATGTCATCCTCACAGGGGATTTTAATCTACCCAACATCTCGTGGGATGATCATGTTGTCTCCAGCAGGAGTGGATACAGCACCAGAGCAGCTGATAAGCTTGTCACTCTAGTGGAAGAATTGGGACTTAATCAGCATGTCACCCAACCTACAAGAATTCAGGGAAACACAGAAAACATCTTGGACTTGATCTTCTCCAATAACCCTGAAATAGTGGACAAGATATCTGTTACAGATGGCATTGCTGACCACAGCTCAGTGGTAGTGGACTTAAGAGTAGCTCCTACTAGGAAGCGTCCGATAAGAAGGAAAATCTACCTCAGGGGTAAAGCAGATACTCAGGGTATCAAGGAAACACTTCAAGACTTTTCAGATACTTATTTCCAAACGAACCAAGACAAAAGTGTAGAGGACAAATGGGAACAAATTAGAAGTGCAATACTACACACAATGGAAAAACATGTCCCGCACAAGTTTTCCACTAGCCGATTTAACTTACCATGGTTCAATAGATCACTACGTCGTACGATTAAGAAGAAACAGAGATTATACAACAAGGCAGTTAGGACAGGAAAGCCAGATGACTGGGAATCGTTCAAGGCCTTTAGGAAAAGCACCCACAAGCTCATTAAAGAAGCCCGTTCTTTATATGTTAGGGACACTCTTGAATCGGCAATTCTAGAAGAGCCAAAAAGGTTTTGGTCTTACATTAAGCAACTGAAACAAGAAAACTCGGGAGTAGCAGATCTCCAGCAAGGGGAGAAGACTGTAAGCAACGACACAGACAAGGCAAACGTTTTGAATGAACAATTCCGGAGCGTTTTCACCAACGAGCCTCCTGGATTAGCACAGTCCCTTGGCAACAGCCCTTACCAGAAGATTGGACATCTCAACATTACTAGGAAAGGGGTCGAAAAGCTGCTCAGCACGCTGAAGACCAACAAAGCACAAGGGCCGGACGGCATTCCACCGTGGTTCCTGAAGATCGGAGCTGAGCAGCTATCTGCACCTTTGCAAGACCTGTTCCAATCTTCCATCAACACTGGAATAGTACCGCAAGAATGGAGAGACGCCAACGTAGCCGCCATCTTCAAGAAGGGGAGCAGGAAGAGTGCTGCAAACTACAGACCTGTCTCGTTGACATCAGTACTGAGTAAAGTCATGGAACACATCATACATAGCCACGTAATGAAACACCTAGAAAATCAACATATCCTATCAGACTTCCAACATGGGTTTCGTGCTAAAAGATCTACTGAAACGCAGCTAATTCTCACAATCAATGATATTAGCCAAGAACTGGATAGAAATAAGTTAGTCGACATGGCAGTGCTTGATTTTACAAAAGCTTTCGACAAGGTCCCTCATCGTCGCCTAATCTCTAAACTACAATATTATGGTCTTGAGGGAGAAATCACTTCTTGGGTGAGAAGTTTTCTGATGGGCCGCACACAACGAGTTGTCATCAATGGTCATTCATCTCTACCTGCATCTGTTACATCTGGCGTACCGCAGGGTACAGTGACCGGCCCACTATGGTTCTTGTTGTATATTAACGATCTACCAAACAACATGGCCTGCACAACCAGATTGTTCGCAGACGACTGTTTGCTGTATACAGCCGTATCAGCTGATCAAGATACCAGCGTACTGCAGAAAGATCTTAGACAACTGGAAAGCTGGCAAGACACATGGCTGATGAACTTCAACCCAACCAAGTGCTGTACCATGACCATTGGTAAGAGAAACCCCCCTCATCACAAGTATAACTTTTGTAACCATAGTCTCGAGAGTGTGTCTTCTCATCCATACCTGGGTGTTCACATATCGAATACATTGAGCTGGAATACTCATACTCAGGCAGCTACCAAGAAAGCCCAGAGAATACAGAATGTAGTCCGCAGGAACTTGTGGAGTTGCAACAAGAAGGTGAAATCAACTGCGTACCTGGCGTTAGTAAGACCGCTTCTCGAGTATGCATCGTCAGCTTGGGATCCCTCTACCAAGCAGAATATCAAGTCCCTAGAACGTGTCCAACGACAAGCAGCCAGATTCTGTACTAGCAACTACAGTAGAGAAGAAGGCACAGTCACCAAGGCGCTAAAAGACCTAGGATGGGAATCGCTTCAAACTAGAAGGAGAAACCAGAGACTCAGCATGTTATACAAAATGAAGAATGGACTGGTCGACATTCCTTTGTATGACTATGTACAACTGAATCCCAGGGAAACCAGGGGGAACAACCAGAAGTTCCTACAACTTCGCCACAAAGCTAGAGCCTACCAGGACTCCTTTTTTGTGTCAACCATCAAGGACTGGAATAACCTCCCAACTTCCATAGTAAACAGCCCATCATTAACCACTTTTAAGAACAATTTACTTAAACATACCCAATAATTTGATTAGAGTCAACCCACACACAGCGTGCTCTGTCTACAAATACGTTAGCGTGGATGTGTCTGGAAAGGACATTTTGCTGACCAAATCATACAGATACAGATGATGTAATTTCTATTTGTTATTCTTTGTAATGATATTTTGGAATTAAAGAATATTTTGACTAAATAATTTATCTCATTCGTGCTCCCTGTCTAATGTCGTAGTCGAAAGGTGTAATATAATAATCTACATCACTGTGCAATCAGCGCATAAACAGGGGTGTCGCTTTGGATGAAAGGAAGGAAGAAAGGAGAGGGGTAATGGGAAAAAAGATGCTATGTCGTGAGTGTGTGCTTCCAAATATGAGTCCCCCCCCCCCCCCCATCCGATACACACTCTGAATTTGGATCGGCGCCTCTAAGCCTGAGGGTACAGAAGGGGGGAGGGCAAAGTATAAGAGCAAAATACAGCTGCCATTATATTTAGTGGTAGTTTTGGTGGTTGTTGTTGTTGGTGGCAGGCGCGGATTCAGGGGGGGGCCGAGCGGGCCTTGGCCCCCCCCCCCCGCAAAAAAAAAAAAAAAAAAAAAAAAAAAAGAGAGAAAAAAGGAAAAGAAGGGAAAGGGAAAGGGGAGAGAAAGGGAAAGAAAGAAGAGGAAGAAGAAAAGAAAAGGGGGAAGAAGGAGATCGGGGGGCCGAAAGGGCCTTGCCTCCAAAGCTGTTGACCCCCTCCCCCCCCCCCCCCCCAATCAAAAAAATAAGAGAGAAGGAAGGAAAGGGAAAGAAAAAAGGAAAAGAGGAGATACTGGCGTACTGATACTGATTGCTCATTTGACCGTGATTAAATGCCTAAAATCCCAAAGCTTTCGGGGGCTCTGCCCCCTGGATTCAACCTAGGGCCCTACGGCGGGCCCTTAGATGCTCATCTGACGGTAACTTAATGCCTAAAATCCCTCTTTTGGAGGGCTCCGCCCCCTGGACCCTACGCCAAATAGTGACCTTCCAGTGTCACAAAATAATAGGTATTTTAAAAAAAATGCTCATCTGACCTTAATTAAACGCCTAAAACCCCTGAGTTTCCGGGGCCGGCTCCGCCGCCTCGACCCCACCAGGGGCCCTAAGGCGGGCCCCTGAATGCTTATCTGACCGCGGTCCCCCCAAATCGGAAGAGGACGTAGGAAGAAAAAGTAGCAGAAAAAGAACATCTTTGAAATTCAGACAAGGATTAAGAGTATAGAGAACGGTACAGCGAATCGTCTTCTTTCTCTCATAATCTTATGAAACGTCAAAGCTTCCGCGCTTTGCGCGGAAGGGGGAACCTGAATTCAGACGAGGATTCAGAGGCGAGAACGGTAATACGAATCTTTAATGATTTAATGAAACGTAAAAGCTTCCGCGCTTCGCGCGGGATGGGGGGGAAACTAAATTCCGACGAGGATTATTTTCGAGAACGGTACAACGAATCGTCTTCTTTCTCTAATGATTTAATGAAAATTAAAAGCTTCCGCACTTCGCGCGGGAGGGGGGAACCTGAATTCAGACGGGGATTTAGAGTCGAGAACTGTACAGCCAATCGTCTTCTTTCTCTCATAATCTTATGAAACTTAAAAGCTTCCGCGCTTCGCGTGGGAGGGGGGGGGACCTGAATTCAGACGAGGATTAAGAGTCGAGAACTGTACAGCCAATCGTCTTCTTTCTCTCACAATCTTATGAAACTTAAAAGTTTCCGCGCTTCGCACGGGAGGAGAGGGGGGGGGACCTGAATTCAGACAAGGATTAAGAGTCGAGAACTCTACAACGAATCGTCTTCTTTCTTTAATAGCTTAATGAAACGTCAAAGCTTCCGCGCTTCGGCGCAAGAGGGAGAGGGAGTGACTGAATTTAGACGAGGATTAAGAGTCGAGAACTTTACAACGAATCGTCTTCTTTCTCTAATAATTTAATGAATCGTAAAATTGTCCGCGCTTCGCGCGGGAAGGGAAAAACTAAATTCATACGAGGATTAAGAGTCGAGAACGGTACAACGAATCGTCTTCTTTCTTCAATAGTTTAATGAAACGTCAAAGCTTCCGTGCTTCGCGCAGGAGGGGGAGGGGGGCTGAATGTAGACAGGGATTAAGAGTCGAGAACTCTACAACGAATCGTCTTCTTTCTCTAATAATTTAATAAATCGTAACATTTTCCGCGCTTCGCTCAGGAGGGGAATAACTAAATTCAGACGAGGATTAAGAGTCGAGAACGGTACAACGAATCGTCTTCTTTCTTTAATAGTTTAATGAAACGTCAAAGCTTCCGCGCTTTGCGCAGGAGGGGGAGGGGGGCTGAATTTAGACAAGGATTAAGAGTCAAGAACTCTACAACGAATCGTCTTCTTTCTCTAATAATTTAATAAATCGTAAAAATTTTCGCGCTTCGCGCAGGAGGGGAAAAACTAAATTCAGACGAAGATTAAGAGTCGAGAACGGTACAACGAGTCGTCTTCTTTCTCGATTTAATTTAATAAAACGTCAAAGCTTCCGCGTTTCGCGTTTGCACCGACCCCCCCCCCCCCCGCATTACGTCACTGTTGGTCACCATTACGTACCAATATTTGGCTCGCATAATTTGAAATTTGGGCCCCCCCCCCCTAAGAAATCCTGGATCCGCGCCTGGTTGGTGGTGGTGGTAGTGGTGATTATAGTAGTGGTGTTGCTGGTGTACGTGGTAGACTAGTAGTGGTACTGGTGGTGTTATAGTGTGAGTCGCAATATTTATGGTACGTACGTGATGTCGGTCGTTTTGGTGGTGATGGTGGTGGTGGTGGTATAGTGGTGGTTTGTAGTGGTGATATTTAGTAACGTTGGTGGTGGTGATGGTGGTAATGGTGATGGAGGTGCATGTATGGAAGTAGTAATATTGTTCGTGAGGGTGGCGGTTTTGTAGGTGTATAGCCGATGGTAGTGGTACGTAGCTAGTTGTGTTTGTAGTCAGGGCGGACCCCCCTCCCCCTGACAAAAGCTAGATATTTAAAAAAAAAATGGTAACTTCTTCTTCTTCTTCCTCCGTTGTTCTCGGAGATCTGCAGTTGTATTCTGCAAGCGTCAGTGTTGGTGCCTTTCGTCTCCAGCTGTTGACATTGTAGTTACAAACATTCAAGTGGGAGAGGAAAGGATAGAGGTACGGGCAATGTGAATTTTATGGAGGAAGAGTAGAATTAGAGTGTTCAGTCTATCATATAGATTTGATGGGAGCATGAGGTGGTTGGGAAGAAGTATAGCTTTTGTGAATGCAAAGCCATCATTGAAGTTGAAGTATGAGAGGGTGGTTTCAGAAAAGTGTCTGCTCTGCATTTCTCCGATGAAGTCACTTCGGTGTGACGCTAGGATACTACAGGAGGCCACAAAGTGGATATTATCCTCATCTTCCTGGTGGCAAAGACGGCAAGTGGTTGAGGTTGCTTTCTTAATGGTGACAAGCCTAGTTTGGGTTAGGTATGTGTTGCATGCCAACTGTGATCTTATTATGATCGCTTGCCTCAGAAACTGTGAGCTGCTGGTCTGTGGATACAGGAGCATTGGGTCTGGTATGGGCATGTTCCTCCATAGTGACAGGGACGACTTCTTTTCTATTGCTTGTAGGATGTTGTCATTCACTACGTCCATCACTGCCCTCTTGGATTTCTTCTTCCACAATGTGTACGGAATTGGGTGTTGTATGAGGGTATGGAGATCTGGGAGTCTGTACTTCATTAGGATGGCTTGCCAGGAGTTGATGGAGAGGGTAGATTTGGTCAAGGCATGTAGAAATGTCCGATACTCAAATCTTTCATGAGGCAGGTCTAATGTTTGCCCATCATCTGAAGCTTCTCAATATCGACTTGGTTGCTTAACGGCATAAGTCCTAAGAGGAGATATATAGCATCATCAGCTGCTGTTCTTGGGAGACCAAGGATTTTCTTGAACAGTTGGTGTTGGGCCTGGTCAAGTCTAGCTGACATCCCTTTGGTGATCTTTTCCACTGCTGATCCATATAGCATTCGCGGGATACAGTATACTTTCCAAAGGGATACACTATGCTGGGGAAGGAGTCCTCCTGTGTATGCTCCTGATCCAGTGAGTGCATAGAAGGTCCGCACTCCTTTGGAGATTATATCTTCTGCTGAATTCCTCTTTATGCTTGATTTTATGATGCCGAGGTGCGGATGTTGCAGCACAGATGGCACTGTGTCATGTCCAAGCTTCCACAACGGAGGTTGAGACATATTTTTCCCTTTGTTGTTGAAGGTAATTACACAGCTTTTGCTTGGGTTGATCTTGTATCTCCATCGTTTCGTATAGCTATCGACGACGTCAAGCATTGCCTGTAGTTCAGAAGGTGACGAGCTCAGCAGGGCTACGTCATCAGCTAGTACCACAAGGCCAGAGTATCTGCCTAGCAACTTGCATCCAAGATCCTTGTTGCGGAGGATTTTCATCAGTTCGTCAATGAAGGTAATATAGAGAAGGGGTGACAGTACACCACCTTGTCTTACTCCCTGTAGAATTGGGAAGGGGTCACTTACAGTTCCATCCCAAAGGACTTGGCTTTGCATGTTGTTGTAGAGAGATCTGACCATGTTGAGGTGTTGAGGATGAATACTTGTCGATGTTAGCTTCTGGAACAGACCAGCGTGCCAAACCTTATCAAAAGCTTTCTCTGCATCCAGTAGGGCTACAAAGGTGGGTTGTTTGTTGGCACAGTTGATCTCTATGATTAGTTCTACGCAGCTGGATGTGAGAAGACACGAATGGTGCTTCCTGAAGCCAAACTGAAGTTCATCCGGGATGTTGTTTTGCAGCAGCGATCTCTCAAGGTAAGGTTTAAGGACCATTTCCATTAGCTTGCAAAGGGTTGAAGTTAGAGTTATTCCTCTGTAGTTCTTTGGTTCCTGAGTGCTCTTGCCTTTACCCTTGTGAATTGGTATTACAAGTCCCTTCTGCAGGCTCAACGGAGTGTGTGCTTTGGTCAGGAGAACGTTGAAGATAAGAAGAATAAGCCTCTTTGCCATTTCACCAAGGTTTTGGATATGTTCTGTTGTGATGTCATCTGGCCCACTTGCTTTACCTTTCTTAAGGCCTCTAATTGCTTCATCCATTTCCTGGGATGTAATAAGCATTGTGGGAGCTGAGGACATTAGGAGTGTGTGATATTGTTGTGACATCTGGGCACTAGGTTGGTCTAACTTGGGTTCTTGTGATGTTAGGGCAAGATCTTCAAAGTAGTGTTTCCATCCTTCTGACATCGCATTCCCTTGAAAAGTCTGTCCTTTGTAATGTATCATATCTGTTTGTAGTTTCTTGCTTCTCTCAGGTCGTTGCTTCTTAATCAGGTGATGGAACAGTTTGGTGTTTGCTGAAGATGCAGATTCAATGCAGGAGAGGAGGTTCCTGTGTTCTTGAGCTCTGGATTGGCGAAGTTTCCTTCTGAATTCCTTCTTGTGTTTGTAGTAATCTGCATGTGTTGAGTTGTTCTTTGGCTTTCCTGCCCTTTTCCAGCGTTTCCATCCCTGGAGTGCATTCTGATATGCTTCTGCAACCTGCTTCGTCCATTCAGGTTTTCCTCTTTTCTTTCTTGATGGGATGCTGTTGGGAAGTTCTTTTGACTGTGTAAGCATTGATAGACTAAAGTCTTGCAGGAGTAGCTCTGCCTCACTTTCATTGAGCTCACAGTCCAGGGTTTGTTTGAAGAGCTCGAAAGCTTTGAGTTCTAGAGGACAAGTGTAGAGCTCTCTCACTTCTTTATTGTTTACCTGCTCCCATTTGATTTTGATGCGTGAGGATTTCTTAGCTCTGTGATTTGCCATTTCTGAGTTTTTTGGCAATGGATAGGATTGTGGCAATCTGTATTCAGTTGTGACAAGATAATGGTCTGATGTATTCAGTGGCTCTTCTTCACTTATTGTCAAATTCTCAAACTGGGATATTCCTGCAGCAGGGACCAGAAATCCATCTATATTGGATTTCTTCTTCCGATCGTCTGAACTGAATGTGTATTGTTCTCTACTGCAGACGGCTTCTGTGACACTAAGTAGACTCCAGGAGATCATAAGCTGTCTAAGATATTCTAGGGATTTGTTTGTGTTCTGATTTACAGTATCAACATTCAGGTCACCAGCAATTACACCTGTAGACTGTTCCCCAGGAGGTAGGTGAGTGTCTAGAAGGTGGCCTATGATGCCTAGGCAGATTTGATATTCTGCCAGATCAGATGAGTTAGTGCCACTGGGAAGATAACAGTTAATCAGTAGCATCCTTTTCAGCGTTTGCAAGAATGTGATTTCTACTGCCAGTATTCTGGAAGATTGGCATGTTATCCTCTTGAAGTCCGATATGATGCTCTTTCGAAGGTATATGGCAACACCTCCTTTTCCTCTTCCTCCATGAATGATGTTTAGATTTGTGAGATTTTCTGAGGATTTGCTTATAACATGGTGATTTGGGCTTGCATCTTGTAGGATGTGTAGGTTGTGCTCATGGAGCCAGTGCTCCTGAATGCACAAAATATCAATATTGTTTAGTTCTCTTTCTAGCAATGATTTAATACTTTTAAATCCACGGACATTGAAGGTCCCAACAAGGATCGCTTGGTTAACTACTGTGAGAGAAGGAGTTGTAGGCTCGTTTGCGTTAGGTTTATAATTTGATGATGGTAGCTGGCTAGCATTTGGGTCACTGGCATCTGGTTCAGTGTGTTTGGTGTTGCCAGTAGTTGAAATGAACTCATGAGGAAGTGGTAGGCTGCTTCCAGCATCGCTATGTGTGTTGATGTCGAGGCACGACCTGGACGAAAAACCTGCCTTGAAGCAGATTGTGCATTCGGGGGTGATATTCGTAGAAGGATGGTAGGAGGGATTGACCTGTTCAGCATGCTTTGGTGGCATGGTTGGTAATTGTCTCTCTGTTCTGCTTGTATTTCTCAGAGTTGGTTGATCAGGCCATGTTGGTCCTCCAGTGTTTATGCTGATGGGAGTTTGTTGTATCCCATGTTCACTACTAGGGAGATAGTTTCTTGCAGATCTCTGGGGTTGTCCACGAGGATACTGGTTGTTCTGGGCTTTAGATGAGTTACCAGGTGCGGCAACAGTGTGTGACCTTGCTCGTGGTTCATTCTTTCTGTCATTCGAATGTATTTGGGTAGGCTTTATTTCTGAGGGTTTGTAGTGATGATCAGTTTTCGTCAGGCAGGGGTCACTCATGGTATGCATTCCTAGAGTCGGGAACTGAGTCGTAGACTGTATATTTATTAGACTCTGGGTATTCTGATCCCTGAGTGAATGATAGTCTGTTTGTGGCAAGCGTTGATCCTCCGTGGGTCTGTGCTGAGCATTGTTGTATGCATTTTGGCCTTGAGGACCCCTCTTACCAAAGAAGGTCTGGCTGGGTATGACTATGGGAATGTTTATGTCACTATGACGTCTAGTCTGCAAGTTTGATGGAAAATCTCCTCTAGTGTTTGCATACATGTACTCTTGATTTCCTTGGTGACTCTTGTTTTTTGTTGGTGATCCTTTTCTTCGTTCTTCATTTAGTCTGTGAGGACTTCGTTGAAATAGAGATGGTCCTGCTGATCTCTTCTGATGATTGCTGGGTGGTAGTCTCTTTGCTATCGTCGGTTCGTTGCTTCTATTGGTGTTGTTTCCTGGAATGTGTTGTGTTACACGTTCTTTGTTTCCATTTTCCTGCTCACAGTCACCATCAAGGATTTCAAAGCTATTGTGTGTTGGCACATTGTACATAGAAGTGCTTTGAACATTGCTCCGTGAATTCGTTTTGGTCTCCTGGGGCTGTTCTTTTGTTCTCCCATCATCTCTTGACATTGGTAGTTGAGCTGTTGGTTTGCACACCTCTAATCCATTTCTCAAGCATAGTGCATACAGGTAGTCTTTGTCTAGTATTAGGTTTCTTATTTCAGATTCATGCTTCAGAGTTTTTGTTTTGGCATGTATTAGTTCCAGTTCTTTATTTTCCAAGATTTTTATCTTTTCCTGAATCATCTTGTTTTCCATTTGTGCTTGTTTGAGTTCCTGTCCCAGCCTTTCATTCTCTGTGATCAGCAGGTCATTGCTGGTTGACTGTGCCTTGAGATCAGCTCTGAACTTCTTTGTTTCCGAGGATTTCTTTTTGCAGGAATTACATTCCATGCGTTCTTGCTCTGTCTGTGTTTGTGCATCTGATATAGTTCTGCCAGTCTGGGATACAGTTGGTATTGTAGCTGTTTCTTTCAGTTGTACTTGTCTGCAAGACAAGATGTTGTCCTCCTCTGAGTTTGCTTTGTGTCTTTTGTTTGTGATTTTCAAATTTTCATGTGGTGGTATCGCCGACATTGGTGTTGTGTACTCCTGAGTTTCGAGTTCATCGGTATCCCTTTCTTTCCACAAAGCGGTACAGGAGAGACATGTAAAGCAGTCATCTATATGAACATCAGCGGCTCTATTGCAGCAGTGGGTATGAAACCACAATTCACATACCTGGCAGATTATTGGATTTTCTGCAGCACTTTTGTGACAGACTGGGCACATGGTCGCGTCATCAGTATCTGTGTCTGTTGAGATGTTTAAAGTCATTGCCTGCAGTTGACTGCATTTTGTGCAGCTATATGGTTGTAGATCATTTCCTATCATCTCTTCTAGTTCCTTTGCCTGAAGATGCGAGCATGAAAAGTGGTACCATTGACTACAGTCACAACACTCAATTGTATCTTTACATGCATGTTCAAGACATTTTGGGCAGACAGCTGATTTGTCCGAAGGCTCGCAGTGGCATGGGCCCTGGTAGATTGGTGGCAGATGTTCGCTGCTGCTTTCGATGGCCCGAGGGACATTTTGCGAAAGGAATTGTGTCATCGAATCTGTTAGCTTTCTTTGAGTCATGTCCGTCATAGATTTCAGCATCTGTGGTAGCATGATTTCTACGAACAACCGAATTTGTATGCCTGCTATTGAGATCTGTTGCGCTGATTCGTGCAGATCAATGCTGAACATCCTCTGTCGAGTTTTCTTCCCATTGTTGTTTCTCTTATGAGCTGTTATCCATTCTCCGTCATGGCTTCTACCCTTTTTATGTTTAGAAAAGGCCAGCTTTGGAGAGTTTTTTAACTCAGGACCATCAAGGCACTTCAGTACGAGTTCTTTAAAATATACAAATGCATCATGATCGAATGATAGGGTGACCTTTTTCTCCCCATTGCTGTGGATTGGGTTAGGGTTTGCTTCGCATTCATCCATAATTGCTTCCCTCTTGAGTCTGAGCTGAGATCAGTTTTCAGTGATCAATCACAACAGGTTGTTTGTGGATTATTCCTATTTCTATTTTGCAAGTCTGATGTACCTCTTAGGCCATGTAAAATTGATTTCATGTTGATCGTCCCCGCCCGCTTCCTTTTTGGGGGCCGCCTCCTATTTTTTGTTATTTGTTTTTTTTTTTTTTTTTTTTTTTTTTTTTTTTTTTTGAATTTTTTTTTTTTTTTTTTTTTTTTTTGAAAGAAAAAAAACATGAAAAACACTGCTAAAATGGCTCTATTTCTGATTTAAAAAAAAAAAAATTGTCGGCGGCCATCTTGAAAAAAATAGCCTCGACTGTCAGGGAAAATGTACCGAGCGGCCATTTTGAGCCGCCATTTTGAAATATCAAATATCAAATAACATGGTACACCCTCCTCCTCTTTTTCAAAAAATCCGGACGATCAACATGTAATCAATTTTACATGGCCTTATTTTGTGGTTTTTATCACAATATTTACAGGCCAATGGCGCTAGTGAGCATGCACAGTATTCTTACTGGTAGGTGGTGTACATGTAATATTCGTACATATACAAACAACAGTATACGAAGACGGGGAGACACATGTATTCACTTGCACAGTACGGGCACAGAGACAGAGTAGACACTGGTGTGATCAGGCTGAGCTCATGGACATGTAGAATATAGAGTTCATGCAGACATTATATTGAATTGATAGTTCATGCAGAAATAATATTGATAGTTCATGCAGATATGCTTGCAGAAATAGTATTGTTAGTTAAATGCTGGATAAAGTTCATGCAGAAATAATATTGATATATGTAGCTCATGCAGTTCTACAGGTCATAGGGATAATTTTGGTAGTTCATGCAGATATACTTGTACATGCAGAATGTAGGTTCCCTGCAGAAATCATGAAATAATAGAGCTGAAGCAAAAGATAGTGTCCATGTACAGTAGGTAGAACTTACAAGTGGAGAAGGTGATTTGCAACAGATCAGATGTGAAGAAATATTGGAATCATAGATCTAGAAAATCTATGTTAGATCTCACTCAAATGTCACAGGAGACAAACAACATACAGACAGGTTTTACCTTGAGTTTGCTATGCTTGTGCTGCAGTGTTGTACTAGTCAAACATGTGTTGTCATACTTAAGTATAAAACTTTAAGAGCTGTTGACTTTGTAGACCAGTGTTGTTTGTTGGCCTGGCGTTGCAACTTACAGCTATGCAGTGCAGGTCTTCCCGCCAAATGTTGCTGTAGAATTCTACTAGTACCGGTACATCAATTTCCAGTAGGTGGGACTGAACTGTCCAAGTCAGTGCATCCGTCTGCCACAGTTGGATTCTTAGGCCCAAAATACCTTATCTAAATCTATGATTTTTGGCTAGCAATTGATGCAGGTGTAAAATACAATATGGGGAAGCCATAGAAGGCAGAATTAATATAGGTTTTGGGATCAAAACACCTTCGAAAAGGCGAGAAAGATGAGAGCTACAAAAAAAAGTAAAAAAGGTTTGGTTTTGGGTTTTGCTCAAGGAGGGTGTTGAGGATAAAATGAGTGTTCACACAAATTTGCACTGTTTGGGTTTGATGTGTGCCCCATAATTCCCTTCAAACCCTACATGTACATGGTTGCATTCCAGTCCAAAAATAATTTGCTGAAAAAACATAAAGCAGAGCAAAAAAGATTTGAGTGAAATCAGATAACTACATGTAATAAGGAAGTTATGCATTTTCATTAAAGTATGACAAACTATGGAACTTGAAAATAACGACACGAATTGCCAATGTGGTTATCAATTCATGACGTCATTGCCTCACAGTTTATCAATTGCCCTTTTTATTTTATCCCATTAATTTCCTTGTTTATCCCCAAAAACTTGATTTCCCCATCCCTTTGCCAAGATTATGTTATTGTATCATATTGCGTGCATGACATTTCACAAAATCTTTTACGAACTTTGAAGAATTGATATTTTTTTCTGAATATTGTATAGCCTACTCAAAATTATTCATTTTTATAATTTATATAAATATTCACATTTTCCATGATTTAACTGAAAAAAATTATTCTATATTAGTGCATCCACATAAAAACATATTACCATTAATATAACTTGGATCCTGGTGTGAGGAAATAAGAAGTTTAGGGGGGAAATTGAAAATTTATATTATGAATATAAAGAAAACAATTAGTGGATAGTGAGGCAATGACGTCACAGATTCATGAGTGAGTTGCCAATTTGTCTTGTGATTTTCAAAGTTTTTCATATCATTAAAAATTCACAACTTTCTTATTAGTAGTAATCCGATTTTGCTCAAACTTTTTTTTAATTGGTCAGTGTCTGATTTTTCTGCTTTTTATTGAAAGTAAGTTATTATTGGAGTGGACTTGCCCTCTAATATTGCGACAGAAAGAGGAAAATATTGAAGACTAAATTAATGAAGCGAAATGACAAAAATATTGAAAAGATGAATATATTGAATAGATGTAGACTCTATATATTGAAAAGATGAATGAATTTTTAAAAAATACTAAAAATAGTGATCAAATAAACATATACTGTGATGAATATATTTAAAAGACAAACATATTGAAAAGATGAATATATTAGAATGACAAACATAATGAGAAGATGAATATATAATTTATTCAGAGATGAATATAAATACAAGAGATGAATATATTCCCTTTTGGCTTGCCATACACACCGAATTTACTCTTTCATCTGCAAACATGCTCATACTCATAGCTCATCCAGCTTTGGAAAGCCCACTAAAGAAAGGTACGCTATGATAATGATGGTAAAATTAAGGCATCTTCCCAGGATTTTGTTAGTTGGTGTGTTTCAGTGTTTGTTACGGATTTAATCTTCAAGCTTAATCTAGAATCAAGATCTAGACAATAGACTTTTGTAGATTTGTATAATAATAGAGACCCACGCATTGGTATTCGTGTCGTGCTAGGCCTAGGCTCATTAGCATGGACTCTCTAAGTTCTTAGACCGAAAACTTCAGTCTCTCTAATCGTCGGTTGTTCCACTGAGACTACGTCTGGCTCCACTAGACCTCCGATTATAGAGACTGAAGTCTGGGGACCTCTTTCTGTGAGGCACTGTACGGAACAAATGGTTCGGTTCGACCGGACCGCGATGAATGAGATATGCAACGAGATTTTCACTCTTTACATCCTCATAACTGCTGCAATTATAATACAAACTAAAAATAACATATATATAGCTTATTTGACTTACGATAGCTTGCTCATTTAGATCCTAAATTAATGATTAATCCGAGAAAGTCTCGTCGTCAACATTATCCGTCTTGGTTTTAGTTGATGAATATTCATTTTTTCTTTTCGAACGTCCAATAGCTACCGTAGCTACTTACGAGTCGGCCCGGCTTGACCAACGAACTCCCACGAAACGAGTGCTCTGATTGGCCATTGGCTATGTTTTGGTAGGTGGACCCGGAAATATATCGGCCGCCGGGTAATATTTCGAATGCATGAACGTACTGCTTCGCGGTTCGGAGATACAAATTGGATAATTCATATAAGTAAGTCCGTAAATTATCCATTTAATATTAAGTTATCAAATTTTGATAACTGTAATTAGGACAAATGACATACCGACCTAATTTACATCTGATTTAGAAATCAGAAAATTAGATCTAAATAAAGAAAATCGGGGAGAAAATGTTTTGACAAAAAAAGCTGCCATTGTAATGTTGGCTATAGCTACCCCCACGGTACGAGATCTCTGGGTTGCCATCTGTATTGGGGAATGACAACAAATGTCAGTTTTATTAAAGAAATGACCCAAATCAGATGGTTATTGCTGTCTAGGACTCTCTATGCTTTGCTGGAGTGCCTAGGCTAAGCTTCTGGAGCATGGAGCTGTGTGATTCACCTGTTAAAAATTAACCCTAACGTCTAAGTCTAACTAGGCTATGTAACTTACGCTGAATTTTGTTTATGCATAGATTTGAAAAATACTGACTTAGCTTGGATGACTGGCTTTCAATGAAGCATGGAGGCGTAGGTAGACCTCTAGATCGACTTAGTATTGGCAATTGACAAATTTGAAGATTCAAGAAAAAATGAAGAATGAAGATGGATCTAAAAGACTAAAACAGTGAATCCTATTAGACCCTATTATTTATTAAATCATTTATTATAATGGAAGATTTTTTTCAAAACATTAATGATATGGCATGTATAAGACTTATTATTTTAAGGTAATGATTCTAAAATGTAGAAAAAAAGAGGGTAGAAGTCTAGTAACACAAAAAACTTAATTAGTTTTTTGTTTCGAAAGCCAAATGTATGATTAAAATAAGATAATCTAGCTCTATATTACTAATTCAGAAAACCCTGTTTGTGAAAATTTAAACTAGAGTTGATGTTAATCCTTTCTCCTTCATGTTGTGTAGGATAATCTTCACAAACGAGTCCCGAGACATCGCCCTTTCAAAGGAGAAACCATGGCTACATCTTTGCATTATCATCTCCTTCCTTTCCGTCGGCTTTTGCAGAACATGAGCAGTATACAGAGAGGAATGTCATCCATACCTCCAAGGAGAAAGAAGAATCTGAGTGAGAAAAAGCTGGTATGCATCTTAACTTGGAACATGTTAAACCCCAAAAGCAATGGTGCAAACTGGTCAAATGACATTAGGAAGAATATTGCATCATGATTTGCATCCTCATCATTTACTGATCGACCATGCTCAAGAGAATTTTGAAGAATTATTTGGATCAGTCTATTAGTATTATGCGGAAAAAAGGATAGATTAAATTTCTTCCAAAAATATAGAATGCAGATTCATCACCTCATTGAAACCTCAATTTCATCATAAGTGTTGGATAATATTAACCTAGTTGAAGGTTAAAACCAAACAATAACAAGCATGAGAACAAGTTAATCCAACAACTTAACGTTACTGAACTGCAAAGAAGTATAGCATAATTATGTCTAAGTTGACTGATTCATGAAGTAAGAATGTTCACACGACTAGTCTTGAGAAAATTGACAAATCACAAGACAACAATCACCTAGATAAGAACCTTTGGTCAACTGGCCTATGCCCGTGCTGTGAGGTTCATTTCACATTCGCTCAGGCCAAATATAGTGGGAGTTAGAAACTGTAATCTTAATAATTTACCATTGAATTTAAGATTCATTTCATAACTTCCTTAGAGACCTTTAAATCCAAGCTGAAATCTCATATTTCTTAACAATACCTGCACCTGGCACTATGACACTAATCCAAACTCTCTTATTCTTTCTATTTTTCTTATGCGCCTTGTAAGAGCATTGTCTAGATACATGTAGACGGCGCTATATTAATGCCTAGTATTATTAGTAGTAGTAGTATTATTATGTTATGTTTGTTCTTCTCCCAATCATGGCAGTCCAAGCATTTTGTGGACTGGAGACGGGTACGAGTTGCTGGAGGTAACGGAGGAGATGGATGCGTGTCTGTACGCAGAGAAGCTCATGTAGAGTTTGGTGGCCCTGATGGTGGAGACGGTGGTAACGGAGGCCATGTTATTCTTGAATGTAGGTATTTAAAGGCATCATTTAACAATGTTAAATCTAAGATGCATGGCCCTACGTGTTATCAGTGTTTATGATATGGTGTAATATTGAAGCCCTAAAAAAATTGCGCTTAAAATGATCATGAAGTGCTTCAAAAAAGTAAAAATCTTTGAGTGACCAGTTTTACCATACTCGTTTTCCCCAACAGACTGTAGTGTTATAAAAACCGTTAACCTAACGGTTTTTGAAATTTCGATTTTCCAATCATAAATATCTTGATAATCAGACAGAGGATCGGCTTGTAAAAGTCATGGGGTTCCTGACTGACCTAAAGGGTTATAATTATCATTGCAGCATGAGCTAAATCCAGGATTTTGTTTCAGAATCTGAGACAAAGATACCCAATCCCTTTAAATATCCTCTCAAACAAAAAATGTATTGTTCTTTGTTTCGGGGCATACTCCAATAAAACTACATGAGGCTTTTCCTAATCATTCAGCACAAAAAATGAAAAGGTGTTTTGGGAACTCCTCAGTCAGATAACTGATAAGTTTTTCAGTTTTTTATTGTCATGGTGACTTTACCATAGGTGTATGATCATATCCAGTGGTTTAAGAGCATAATTATGAGTCAGGGGCCTCAGGGTGCTTGTAACTGCATGATAATTATTATCTTGAGCTATTTGACCATTTTCATAATCTATTTAAATTGATGAATACATCTTCTCTGCTAACACAGTGATGAGAGGTTTCATTAATAACAATTAGTTTTATTTTTAAAACAAGATTTAGCATTGATGAGATGTATGCTGTGCATAAAAAATTCTACCAGTTTCTGAACTGAGCTGTTATGTGGTACAATTATGAATGAGGTGATTGACTGAAGGAAAAAAAACAGTGTTTATTATAAAGATGAGCTTGACAATGTAAGTTCCATATTTCAGTTGATTAATTAGTCGTTATGAAAGACAAGCAGCAAGATGTCCATAATTGCACATCTAAATAGCAAACTGTTGTTGTTCCATCATTTGTTATGGCATTGTCTCAGTTTTTATGTATATTCAAGGTTTTTTTCTCTCTCTCCTAGGTGAGCAGAGTCTGAAGTCACTAGAGCGCGTCCTCCCGCTTTATCGAGGAGAGGCAGGAGGAAAGGGGAAGAGTCAAAATCGTCATGGACGGAATGGCAAACACAATGTCATTAAGGTAAATTTGCTTTCTATTTTCATGTTGAAATCATTCCTTCGGTAGCATCAAGTTTGAGGGAAATAAATAAATTTTGCAGTTTTAATAAAGAATTCACAAAGTACCTGTGGCCTTTCACAACTCTGGTGATGATGTTGAATGGTATTATTTATTCCAGTTAAGAGAAAAGTGAGATAATTACTCTGTGCTTACGCCTGGTTTCATGGAGTGAATCTTGTTTTATCTAATTAGTGGTAAGATAGACCACAAATTAACATGTAGTATTTGTTTTGTTCGGTTTACAGGTTCCTCTTGGTACTTTAGTAAAAGAAAATAATGTTATCATCAAGGACTTAGAAAATGAACACGACATGGTGAGTAACTCCAGCATTGTTTTTTGTATTCCCTTCTGCTTTTGTCTTTGTCTGAGATAATTTAGCATTCATTTTCTTCACCAACAAAAATCTTCACCATTGCATTACTTCCCAGTAGTCTGAAAATCAAAGATCCCCTTTTATTTATAAAAATGTTTGTTTGTAAGTTGAGAGTTGTGCTGGTCATGTCGGCTCCCTATGGTACTTTAGCTCTTTATATTATTATTTTGTAACTTCATGATACATATATATATATATTAGGCCTGAGTCGAAACGGGTCCCCGCCCGGGCCCCGACCGTCGAGCTGAAACCCGGTTTTTGGTTTTCGGGTTCCGGGTTTTTCAAAATAAAATTTTCACACTGATATTTTGAAATATAGAACTAAAAATATGGAATTCACAAACTTATATTTCAATATAATCAAATAAATATGCTTTAGAAATAAATGGATATTGTTTCAGTTGACGGTAGGTGTTTTTATCGCTCTAAAATTGAGGCTGCAAGAAAGAAATCACGCTTCGTGGTACCGATCGAGTGCGTTCAGAAACGGAAGTGGAAATAGATCTATGACCCACTGAAGACAGAGCAAGAAAATGCCACACACAAGACTAAAATATTGATCAGACTATTGCAATTAAATCGTAATACTAAAGGCATTAATTTAATTGTCAAAATATATCCACAACATAATGGTTTACCCTCGATAGTTTGATGAAGGAAAATAAATTAAAGCTCTTGAAATAACATCGAAGTGCCTTTCGTTCGTTCTAAAAAATGAGTGTATAACGGCAAGCAGAAGTTACGAGTCAAGCTTGATATGCACGTTTAAATCCCTACACCGTCATCCGACCTGATCGGAACAATAAGCATTAAACCAATTAAAAAAACATCACGTAAGACTTTAAGGGACTCCAATTCAACAAAATTACCGTAAAATAATTATTTGCTTTGACAAATAATACTATAGATATTCATAATATCTTACAGAAATAATGATATTTCATGAGCTACGTACTCGATATCGAGTTCAGCTAGCCATCATTTTGAAATGAGACGTAGTTGTCATGCATGCAGCGCAGAATGCGGCAGCTCGCAGCTAGAGAGGGAAAAAAAAAATCACGTAATAGTCACGTGAATATCACGTGATCTCAGGCCCGCGCTTTTTCCTCTCTCTTCTGCATACTGCCCTCTACAGTCTACTGCATGACGACTACGTCTCATTTCAAAATGATGGCTAGCTGAACTCGATATCGAGTACGTAGCTCATGAAATATCATTATTTCTGTAAGATATTATGAATATCTATAGTATTATTTGTCAAAGCAAATAATTATTTTACGGTAATTTTGTTGAATTGGAGTCCCTTAAAGTCTTCCGTGATGTTTTTTAATTGGTTTAATGCTTATTGTTCCGATCAGGTCGGATGACGGTGTAGGGATGTAAACGTGCATATCAAGCTTGACTCGTAACTTCTGCTTGCCGTTATACACGCATTTTCAGAACGAACGAAAGGCACTTCGATGTTATTTCAAGAGCTTTAATTTATTTTCCTTCATCAAACTATCAAGGGTAAACCATTATGTTGTGGATATATTTTAACAATTAAATTAATGCCTTTAGTATTACGATTTAATTGCAATAGTCTGATCAACATTTTAGTCTTGTGTTTGGCATTTTCTTGCTCTGTCTTCAGTGGGTCATAGATCTATTTCCACTTCCGTTTCTGAACGCACCCGATCGGTACCACGAAGCGTGATTCCTTTCTTGCAGCCTCAATTTTAGAGCGATAAAAACACCTACCGTCAACTGAAACGATATCCATTTATTTTTTAAAGCATCTTAATTTAATTCCATCGATTATTTTATTGTTTTGAAAGCAGTAACTGTCTTTTCCGTCGCATTATTAGAACAGCAACTTAGTCTAACTCCCGCCGCTGCATGCACACGATTTTTAGTGTCAGTGCAGTGGTGAAAATTTCGGGTACCCGGTCCCCGCCCGAAATTTTCAAGTCAAACCCGGGTTCGGCAAAACCCGTGATGACTCAGGCCTAATATATATATATATAGATAGCTTCCTTTCACCGAAAGCCCTCGAATCATGATAAGCACTCGAATCATGATAAGCAATTATTGATTAAAAGTGAAGGGTCATGATTAAAACCGTGCAGAAAACAAAATGTGTTCAGCGTTCTTGAAGCCCCCTGCTGTGGCATACATGGTTAGTTAACAGCAGCTTGTATAGAATTGCGGTAAAAAATCCAGAAGAGTCATTGACCTATCTTGACCTGAGCCTTCCACACCATCTGGGAGATGTGTGACGGCTTCATGAGCCAGATCTCCCTATCTTGTGATGTGCTGGTCGCTTCTGTAAGGGATCCTACACATCTGGTAGCACAATCAGCCTTTACAGATTCCTATTTGCATTTTATTGAGGCTACCTTCATGCTTTCATTGTTTTAGTTCATGCTGGCTGCGGGTGGTGAGGGAGGACGTGGCAATCGATCCTTCATGACGGCCCAGCACAAGACCCCTATGATGGGTACATGCGGCACCCCGGGGGAGGAGCGGGTACTCCACCTGGAGCTCAGGACCATGGCTCATGTGGGTCTGGTAAGTCATTGACAAATGCATCATTTCATTATATTTCCGTGCACGAAGAAGGAAAAAAAAGGAATGAAATACAGTACTCTCCGCATAATTGGGTAAGGCTGGATGGGGCAATTTGTACCCGATTGGGGGAATGTTTGTATGAAATAAATAGGAGGTGTTCAAATCCAACCACACTAACAAAAATGCCCCTTTATCTGTAACCCTATTATGCAGAGATTACTAATTGGTGGTTTGGTTACCGGTATACAAAATGGGTCTATAATCAAACTTTGAATGTACTGGGAGAATGTTGAACCTATAGATAATCTGCACTAAACGTCTGTCGCTAGCACTAGCATGAAGATCAAAATAGATAAACAAAAATATGTAGGAGAAGTGAATTTGAATGGAGAATGAGCCTATATTTCAAAGCTGTGCTTTTTTACAGACCACATTTTTTCTACATTGTTAATGTCTTCATAACTTTCTTGTTATTGTTCATGAATTTATTCTTGTTGATGATGAGCTTGTTGTTACTGTTTATGAATGTATTGTTTTCATGTCAGTGGAAAGAAAGAAATAAATCTTGAACCTTGACGGTTCCAATGATTTAGCACCAGTAAACCGTTTGGATAGAGAGGATAATTTAAATTGTGTGTTCATTTAACCTTTACCCATTTTATACTTCAAGGTATAAGAGATACAGTCAAACCTGTCTATAGCGACCGCCCAAAGGAAACACAAACAGTGGCCTTTGTAGACAGGTTCCTTTAGTACATGTTTCAAAGAGAAACCATTTTCAAAGAAAATTTTAAAAATATGGTCTTTATAGACAGGTGGTCTTTGTAGACAGGTGGTCACTAAGGAAGGTATAATAGCATTTTGTTATTACTTTCAGATTGGTTTCCCCAATGCTGGCAAGTCCACCCTCCTGAGAGCGCTGTCCAGAGCAAGGCCTGCCGTGGCGGCCTACCCATTCACCACACTCAATCCGCATGTTGGCATGGTCATTTATGATGATATGGAGCAAGTTGCAGGTAAGCGTACAGACATATTGAGGGTTCAGTGATACAAAGACGCAACTCCATTTTGGCCATTTTTAGAAAAAGTGGTTTATGTGTCACTGAGCACTTGAGTCTTAAGGAATAAAGTCTATTTTTCACTAGCCATTGACTTCAATGGGGTGCTGAGTGGAGTTAAGTCTTTGTGTTTCGTGGAAAGTCCACATTTTTCTGAACATTTTGATATCAAATACTCATTTTGGCAAAATATGGAGTTACGTCTTTGTGTCACTGAACCCTCGATTAACAAACTCGGTGAGCTGAAGTTCGGGCCATTTATTATTGTGGACATACATTGTTTGTTTGTTTGTTTGTTTTGTGAGGAGAGATGCTGTTTTGTCACAGGCATTGTCTTTTCTTAGTTTTTCTAGAATTATAAATAGATAAGCTATATTTCTTCACAGTCACCTTTAAGTTTTGTAGCTGTTCTGATGTCGTTCTAAATGGATACGTTTGAATCTGTTAATGCTGTGGTTCATAATCAAAAGTTAAGAAAGAAGAAAACAAATTATTTTTATTTGTTGGCTTACTGTAAAATTAAATACTTTTGTATTAGAAAGAATCGCATTTGTCATTCCTGCCAATCATTCAAGGCAAATTTAAAAATTGTCTGTATACCTCAATCAAGAAGAAGAAGTAATGTAGAATCATGACGTGGAGCACTGGACGGGATTTGTGTAGTGAATCGATAAGAAGAAGAAGAAAGAGTAATGTAGAATGATGATGTGGATGTGACAGTTACTTCTCATCATGCCTCTCTCTCTCTCTCTCTCTCTCTTTTATAGTTGCAGATATTCCTGGTCTGATCAGAGGTGCTCATCAGAACCGAGGCCTGGGCCATTCTTTTCTGCGTCACATCGAGCGATGCCGCTGCCTCCTGTACGTCATCGACCTCTCTGTCAAGGACCCCTGGTCGCAGCTCTCCGATCTCCGCTACGAGCTTGAGCAGTACCTGCCTGGTCTGTCGGAGAGACCTCACGCAATCGTTGGGAACAAGATGGATCTTGAGGAGTCCAGGACCAACTTGATAGAGTTCCAGGACAGGATCAGGTTGCCTGTGATAGCCATCTCTGCACAACTGAGCAGAAATATTGGACCTTTGAAGGAGCACATAAGGAAGTTGTACGATCAGGACATTGGTGGAAAGCACAAGGTCAACCAGGCTCAAGATGAAAAGACAGTTCAGACTCCAGTTAATAGAATTATATGACAGATTTATTAAAGACATGCCTAGGTACATTTTCTTAACAATCCATATTAAAATGTTTTCCAATTCAAATACCAATGGTGTCAGAATCTACTTTATTTGTTGGAGCTCGTTGAAAGTTGTTGCAAATTTTATGATGAACCAGAAGCAATTGGGATCTTCCAAATGTATGCCTTCTAACTGTACTAACATGTGCATGCATAGGATTTGAAGTTGATTATGAAACTTCATATTCAAATTATATCTGCATTCGTACAGCATGGGCATGGTCATTTTGGGAGTTGTAGTCTTATATGATAGATATATACAAATATTAGGAGAGGTTGTGAAAGATGAATTTTCTATCTTCATTTATCATTTCTCTCCTCTTCGGGGTCCTTTCTATTTCATGAATAAATTCACAATAGAGGTCCCTTAATATTGTTTACCTTATTATGGTTTCACATGATTTTGCTGCGCCCCCCCCCCCCCCCCCACCCTAAAAAAAAAAAATAGTAATAACAATAAACAAGCAGATAATGATTATATGAATATATATATATATATATATATATATATATATATATATATATATATATATATATATATATAAATTTAAAAAAATAATAAATTGTTTGTTTTAAAAGAAGACAAAACCATTCAACAAGATCATCGATCATGACATTTTATTGAGAGTGAGGTGGATGGAAAAGAGATTCAGAAAAGTGTGAGAGAGAACAAAATTGTATTTACAGAGAGTGGGAGAGAGGAGGAGTGAAAAATTGAACTTTCATACCAGTTGTCTGAGTTTCTTTAGTCCAGAAGCTTCTTCACAGACTTTTCTGTGTTTTCCGAGAAGCATTAATTTTGTATGAACTACATCAATTCATTATGAAAATAATTTTGTGAGAAATGGATCAGTAAAGTCTTTTCATGAAGCTATGCATCTTGCCCCCCTTACCAAAAGGAAGCATTTCTTCCAGATTGATTCTTCGAGCACCCCCCCCCCCCCCCCTACCCCCCTCATATCCAAATGTTAAAGCCAAAATGCACCAGAAAACCACAATATCATAAGGTTAATTTACGGGCATTGTCTTTTGCTGGTCTTCATATTGGAGACATTACAACTGTGTTTTTTTTTGGGAGGGGGGTGAGAGGGAGGGGCACAGAATTTATTTTGGAAGGGCATGTGCTGCTACTTCTCAACCCAAACTCGCACTCGAGTCATGTCTACGATCTACCGGTAGTCTGATGAATTTGCATAGAGATCCTATGATCTCTCAAGTGAGTTTGGTATTGCGCCATCTACGATTAGCAGCTGCACAGTCAACAAGAAAAGATGGCTACTACCCCGCGTGAACGAAGTTCTGCTGGCTGGCCCAGAGGAAGGTCTGTTTCAGACTCTAGCAATCACAAAAGTACAGCTGGTGTGCATCGTGAAAGGACAGCAATATTGTAAGTATTTTGATTAATTAGCAGTGGTAAATCTAACAGGTTCCCTCTTTTTCTATATGTCAAACCGAGTCCTTGAATGGAACGAAAATGTTCAATCAATTGTCGGGTTTTTGTGTGTAAAGTGAATGAGTCTGTGTTGGGAGACTGATTTCGGTCATGATTAACTCCAGGGACCGACGATGCCGCTGCCGAGGGCGTTGGAGCTCCAGAGCCATTCAAACAGCGGGTTTGGTGACATTTTTGCGCAATGTAAAGAGACAGTAATTTCAATTTTGACTTAGACTAGATCTACAATGTTTTTCGATTCCTCTGGGCATCCTTCCAACATGTCCAACCATTTGAAATTATAATTTGAAGAAGTCTTTGACTTTAGTTTTGATGGGAGAAAGGGTAGATCTAGGCCTAATTCTTTCTTTGCATGAATTTAATGAGGATCTGAGTATTTTGAGATTACAATCGCTCCATGTAACTTCATGCATGTGCGTGAAAAATAACCTCCCCAAAATAAGAAAATTGACACGAAAGAGGTACAAAAGATAACGACTTTAAATCATGATTGTTATTTGAGCAATTGTGGAAGATTTAGATGAATTTTGGTGTGTTAGAGTAAGAACTAGTATCTCCACGCCGGAGTCGAGGGTAAAAAATGGCCAATTAATGTTGATGAATTTCATGCTGGGAGCTCTAACTTTATTTGTACGTAGATCTACATATGTATCTAAGATTTGACTTGGAAATTATTACGGTTCCGCCCAAATTAAGTCAAACTTCCAGAATATCCTTAAAACTGCTAAAATGAATTAAAAAGATAGTAAACATTATCAAAAATACTTTCTTGATGCAGAATAACTAAACTATCCAAGGTCAATATTGTAGCTCATTCGGTTTAATCTTCAACATTTTTTCAGGGCAATGCAAATATCCTATCATATCATTTTCACAATACAAAAAAGGTGTAATTCATATTAAAGATGAAGTTGAGTTCTGGTCATGCGATTGCATTGTGAAAGAAACGGTGTGAAATCGACCAGAAAAGGTTGATCATCTAGCATATAAGAATTTGTGTGTATTGCAAGGTTCTGGAATCATCAAAATGATAAGAGATTTGGCCAAGTTTTGGTAAAGTTACAAACACTGTACACAGAAAGATGTATATGGGACTATACGAACACGTGGCGTAAAAATCCTACCCCCGAGTTTTACGATGTTACATGACATTTAGAATATGAAGGCATTTGAAGAGCCATGCTTTTCAGGGAACATGTCTTATATGATGTTCTTCCACACTTGCATAATAAGAATGATAACGCTCACAAATTATTTTTCACCTCTTCCCAGAACTCAACTTTCTCTTTAAGTAACAAAACAAAAAATTAAGTTTTGAGATTGCCAAAGCCAAACAATCTTGTAAGTACATTGGATCAGTTGCCCTAGTCCAACGTTAGAGTATATGTCTGTGCTCATTTGATGAACATGCAGTTCAGATTTTTGGAGAAATGAAAGATGACCATTACTAAGATTGGGAAGTTGTCTGTCCAAACACATAACTTGAGTCATATGTTAATGTCTTGACAAAAATAAAGTCTGCTCATTTGCCTATGGATTAAATAAAAAATATTCATTAAATAGCAATAACCATCATGAATATTGCCCGAAATAATTCTTTGAAGTGTTATGAAATATTGCTTACATACATATGTATAACTTCTTCAAATTACTGTTTAAAATAAAGTGTCCGGATAGTGGATACAATCATACACAACGTCTGGTTATATTACATCTAGTATCTACAGGCTTTATCGAATCTACTAACTTTGTTAGTACTTTGAAAAATGCAGTCAATACTGCAGTCAAGTTTCCAGACCTAGGCTAGAGTCTATCTTCAATCTTCCATCTATCTTTCTCTAGCTGGTTGTTTAAAGTTTGAAGAGTCGACTATCACAGTCATGACTGTCATTCAGTGCTTTGTCTCTGCTTGCTGTGCTAATGCCTAGGCCTGAGTCATCACGGGTTTTGCCGAACCCGGGTTTGACTTGAAAATTTCGGGCGGGGACCGGGTACCCGAAATTTTCACCACTGCACTGACACTAAAAATCGTGTGCATGCAGCGGCGGGAGTTAGACTAAGTTGCTGTTCTAATAATGCGACGGAAAAGACAGTTACTGCTTTCAAAACAATAAAATAATCGATGGAATTAAATTAAGATGCTTTAAAAAATAAATGGATATCGTTTCAGTTGACGGTAGGTGTTTTTATCGCTCTAAAATTGAGGCTGCAAGAAAGGAATCACGCTTCGTGGTACCGATCGGGTGCGTTCAGAAACGGAAGTGGAAATAGATCTATGACCCACTGAAGACAGAGCAAGAAAATGCCAAACACAAGACTAAAATGTTGATCAGACTATTGCAATTAAATCGTAATACTAAAGGCATTAATTTAATTGTTAAAATATATCCACAACATAATGGTTTACCCTTGATAGTTTGATGAAGGAAAATAAATTAAAGCTCTTGAAATAACATCGAAGTGCCTTTCGTTCGTTCTGAAAATGCGTGTATAACGGCAAGCAGAAGTTACGAGTCAAGCTTGATATGCACGTTTACATCCCTACACCGTCATCCGACCTGATCGGAACAATAAGCATTAAACCAATTAAAAAACATCACGGAAGACTTTAAGGGACTCCAATTCAACAAAATTACCGTAAAATAATTATTTGCTTTGACAAATAATACTATAGATATTCATAATATCTTACAGAAATAATGATATTTCATGAGCTACGTACTCGATATCGAGTTCAGCTAGCCATCATTTTGAAATGAGACGTAGTCGTCATGCAGTAGACTGTAGAGGGCAGTATGCAGAAGAGAGAGGAAAAAGCGCGGGCCTGAGATCACGTGATATTCACGTGACTATTACGTGATTTTTTTTTTCCCTCTCTAGCTGCGAGCTGCCGCATTCTGCGCTGCATGCATGACAACTACGTCTCATTTCAAAATGATGGCTAGCTGAACTCGATATCGAGTACGTAGCTCATGAAATATCATTATTTCTGTAAGATATTATGAATATCTATAGTATTATTTGTCAAAGCAAATAATTATTTTACGGTAATTTTGTTGAATTGGAGTCCCTTAAAGTCTTACGTGATGTTTTTTTAATTGGTTTAATGCTTATTGTTCCGATCAGGTCGGATGACGGTGTAGGGATTTAAACGTGCATATCAAGCTTGACTCGTAACTTCTGCTTGCCGTTATACACTCATTTTTTAGAACGAACGAAAGGCACTTCGATGTTATTTCAAGAGCTTTAATTTATTTTCCTTCATCAAACTATCGAGGGTAAACCATTATGTTGTGGATATATTTTGACAATTAAATTAATGCCTTTAGTATTACGATTTAATTGCAATAGTCTGATCAATATTTTAGTCTTGTGTGTGGCATTTTCTTGCTCTGTCTTCAGTGGGTCATAGATCTATTTCCACTTCCGTTTCTGAACGCACTCGATCGGTACCACGAAGCGTGATTTCTTTCTTGCAGCCTCAATTTTAGAGCGATAAAAACACCTACCGTCAACTGAAACAATATCCATTTATTTCTAAAGCATATTTATTTGATTATATTGAAATATAAGTTTGTGAATTCCATATTTTTAGTTCTATATTTCAAAATATCAGTGTGAAAATTTTATTTTGAAAAACCCGGAACCCGAAAACCAAAAACCGGGTTTCAGCTCGACGGTCGGGGCCCGGGCGGGGACCCGTTTCGACTCAGGCCTACTAATGCCATAGGGTATTGGTACTATGGTAATGTGAGGTCTCTAAAGGTTCCATGGTAATTGAATATACATATTGGCGGAGGCATATAAATATAGTGGCAGTCACATTCAACTTGTGTCACACAAATTTTTCTCCTATTTTGGTAGATATCCTTTGACAAACTACACATTTGGCACCAAAGAGCCCCTGTATGAGAAAGATTCCAGTGTACCAGCCAGGTTCCAACGGATGAAAGATGAATTCCAGAAGATGGGCACAAGGCGGTCTGTAGAGGGAGTCCTCATCGTTCATGAACATGATCTTCCTCATGTTTTATTGCTGCAGTTGGGCACAACATTCTTCAAATTGTAAGTTTAATTTCAACTTATGCATTGTTTTTACTTATTAACGATTGATCAACATGCAGTTGCAGTATACATTGTATATCACCTCATTATTTCCAGTTTGACCACCATTTTCATTAAGGGCCCATGGCTATACACTATACAGTGTAGATATCATTTAGATGTGCTTTTCTTGTTAATTTAGCATCTGCATGTTTAATTGTTTTTTCCTAGGCCACTCAAATAACCTTTTATCTTTTTGCAGGAAATCAGAGATTACAAATACCCAATTATTTTATATTTATTCCAGTTAGATATCAGACATCAGTTTGTTGTATGAGTACAGTTGAACTCAGACTGGCTCTAAACAAACCAAAACAAAATTTATTTGTCTGTTGTTCCTTGGTATTTGTGAGCATTTACCTCCCATATTTGTATACAGTTTTAGAGGGAATTCAACATGTATTTTAACATTGATAAAGGTTCTCTTTTGTGTCTTTTTTTTAATGTAGGCCTGGTGGAGAACTCAAAGCTGGAGAAGACGAGATGGACGGTCTCAAGAGACTCATGACAGAAGTAAGATATCAGAGATAGATATACACTTGACAACTAAATGATTCATACCCTGTCCAATTTATGAAATTTGTTTAAGAATGTGAAAAATTGATTCGTCCTGATTCATGTTTCTTGAGAATATGACATGTTAAAGCTTACATCTAAAGTTATTCAACAAAGGCCCTAATTCAACCAGTCCACCATTCATTCTTGAGTTACGAAAAACAAAACAGTGGTTTCAGCTATTTGCAAGCTACAGTATAACATCACCCTTCTGAACTGTACTCGATTATCTCGATATATGTATCTTGTATGTAATTATTACATATCCTGTGTGAAATTTTAGGACCAAGAGCGATTTAGAACAATATGAATTCATAGCCACTTGATAGCCTGAAAATGTGTGACACTAAGTTCAAGCACATATAAATGAAGAATATAGAAAAGAAAATGATGAAAAGGGACATTCAATGTTGACCTTGACCAGGAAATCAGTCACATTTAGAAGAATTAAACTGTTCTTTTGAGTTTTGAAAGTACCAAATGATAAAAGCTATTTATTTCAATTTTTATAAATCATGGCTTTATTTGTTTTACATGAAGATTCAGCTATAATTAGGCTTAGCCTATTGTTTAGATTAACATACTCTGGTAAACTAAAGGGGGAAAAAGAGTTTCAACTGGGAATATAATGAAACTATTCCTTTGAAAGTACCAAATGATAAAGCTAATTATGTCATTAAAGTAATACATGTACGTGGCCTTATTTTCTAGACCAAATTTCAGTTATTTTTAGGCTTAGCCAATCATTTTGATGAACATACCGGTACGTAAATTGAAGGGGAAAAAAAAAATTAACTGGAAATACGAGTTTCTTTGAATCTCTGCATGAAAAGAATGATGGCCTAACATTCAGACATTACTTTTCAACTTTTTGATGAATTTCTGATTTTCATTTTTTGTTTATATCTTTTTTAATAAATCAGATTCTTGGAAGACAAGATGGTGTCCAGCAAGACTGGATGGTAGAAGATATCATTGCAAACTGGTACAGACCTAACTTTGAACCTCCTCAGGTAAGTTTAATGATGATGATCATCAATTAATCATCATTACCATCATGATTGATTGTGATGGTGGTGACAGTAGTGGTGTTAGTGGTGGGGATGGGATGTCAATATTAGGGTGACAATGATGAATAATACTTGCATGAAAAGGTACTGGGAGAATGATGATGATGATGATGGAGAATACAATTGTGGTGGTGTTGGTGGTGATGATGTTGATGATAGTGGTGATTTGAAGAGGAGAATGACATTGGTGGTGGTGGTGGTGGATATGATTTGAGGAGGAGGGGGAGGAGGATAGTGATGAAACTGATGATAATGATAATTGTGTTGATGCGGAGTCTGGTGATTACATGAAATCCAAATAATAAGAAAAATGAGTTTAAGACAACATACACATGTACATGTAGGACCAAAACAAAGATCAGGGATTGGCAAAGAATGCTGAAGCTTTAATTCTGCATGCTATATTGTAAAAAGACTGTCAAATTATTTTGTCTGTTCTCTACTCTACTTACTACCAATGTATTTAGTACTGATACCATTCATATTTGTTCTCTCCACAGTATCCTTACATTCCAGCTCATATAACAAAGCCAAAGGAACATAAAAAACTGTACTTTGTACAACTAGCGGAAAAGGGTAAGTATCTGAACTTGTAAAATATTGATTTACTTACTTCATTCATTCCTTTTTTTTTGATTACCTCTGCTGACATGACTGAATAAAACTGTTGAATTACAGAACATATCATTTGTGCACCCAAGAATATTCCAAATGGTTAAATGTGTCTTCCACTGAACATATTATTATTCGCTCACAACCCTTTAGGAATTTGTTTGTCATATTTGAAATGTGTTGTAACGATTCAAGATCTATGCTTATGTCTCATCACCTTTGTGTGTTCATTCTTTAAACTGTATACGGTAATAGTTGCAAATTCTCTTTGATAAAACATTGTTATATTCTATTCTTTTTCATGTGATGTTAACTCCAATGAATTATGAAATTGGGAACATGCATAAATAAATAAATAAATGTATTTGTATCGTTATCTCCTGTTTATAGCCCTATTTGCTGTTCCAAGGAATTACAAGCTGGTAGCTGCGCCTCTCTTTGAACTCTACGACAATTCACCAGGATATGGCCCTGTCATATCCAGCTTACCGCAGCTACTTAGCAGGTAGGTTTGTAATCCATAATATTCTTCTTTCTCTAGATATAAGCCAGTTCGTAAATAGCTTCGGAACGCATGACCCAAAATATCCACAGATCTTTTACAAGATGGATACGTCCCACTTGTGTGCTTTAGAATAATCACTGCTGAAGTGATGGATGTGCTTCATGAATACCTTTTGTTTGCCTCTTGAGAAGAATACTTCAACCTTTGTATCAGATAAATGTACTGTCAGTGCATAAATGAATACTTAGTACAGGGTACATAACTTTCATGAGCACAATACCGGTATTCGTCTCGATGGGTTTTACAATTTGGGAACATATGACTTTTATCTGCCCATGCGCAGTTAGTATACCGTGTGAGTCAAAAAAAAGTTTACACCTAGAAAATTGCTAATTATTTTTTAAATCATCTATGAACAGTAAATTATTATACATCTTATGAAAGAGTGTTTTATCCCAAATCATTTGGTTTGCGAGAGTGCAAAAATCGACTTGCGCCAAAGTGATGCCTTTAGTATGTATTATGTTGGGATTAGTGGAGTGAGAGAATGGCTTGAATGTATCAAATGAAATGCATTGCATATGTTTTTTGCAAAGGGCAAAGTCAAACACACTCACACACACACGCACAAATGTTCCTTGATATTTTATATTAGATTATTGATATGTGTGGCATGATTAATTTTATTAGGGGTGTTATTTGGATCTGCAAAGACCGAATTGATATCCAAATCCCAATTGTTTTATTCAAACATCACATAGGCAACTTTGGCGCAAGTCGATTTTTGCACTCTCGCAAACAATGCCTCCTGTTCACCCAAGCGTGAACACATACCACACAAAATTGATACTGAATGATCCGGGATAAAACACTCTTTCATAAGATGTATAGTAATTTACTGTTCATAGATGATTTATAAAATAATTAGCAATTTTCTAGGTGTAAACTTTTTTTTGACTCACTCTGTATAGCAGATAGTATATAGCTCTCTTTGAATAAAGTCCTTATTTATTCCCCACAAATTTTTTTCTTTCTTCTGATTAGTCTCATGATTATGGAACCTGTTTACCTCCATTTTTTTAATACTAGGAATTTAATTATTTGGTTGATTGGTATGTCTTACAAATGGATGTTGGCAGTTAAGCTTGTTGGATCATACCGACACTGCAATTTTATTTTATCCCTTGTCTATATAATCATTTACGTTGCATATAGTTGCCAGTTTTAGACATTCTATGTATTTAGAAATGTGAAAAATTGTCAAAAACTTGAACTATCAACATCTTTTTGGGTGAGCATTTGGTTGATATAAGACATTTCACTTCACAAATGTAACTAATGTAAATTTTGTTTTCTCCTTTGTTTCCACTTTCAGATTCAACTTCATTTACCAGTAATCAAGCAATCAAGATATTCTGTAGATGTCGGCATGTAAGCTAGCTAGCTAGCAGCTTTGATCCACAAAAGACTGCTTTTTAATCTCACTTTTGTAAATATAGTCTGTAGGAGCATGGAAGCGCAATACAGATCTTGAACCTTGTGTCTCAAAAATTTGAGCGGACAATTTTTAACAGCAAATTCAGTATCAAGGAGACAAATGATATCTGTGGTCAACAATTGTCACTTTCTTCCATCCTAGCGTATGCATTGTTTAGTCAGTTGAGGAATTCAACCAAACATTTGTGTTGATACTGTCATTCAGATTGTACAAGTTGTATCTCTGTAGATGAAATAATTTTTTGAAAAGAACAGCTTTGCTCGACTTTGCCAGGTTCAATGTTTCATGTGCACTTTGTGAAAATAAAGTTTTTTTTGTTCACAATATGAAATGTACAGGAATACCATTTTGGGAGATTATCCAAGGCAGTTCTGATCAATCTAGATGCTGAATCTTAATTATTTCACTATGAAACTCCGCTGATTTACAATTATGACATTATTAACGTGACATACAAACAATTATGAAAATGCATATTTTTGTCTCGTGTTTACGGAAACTTTAGATAGAGGCATTGATTTCTAATCATCCTCAAACTACACCCGCACCATGCCCCATATCCATATGTAAATAGTACTTTGTTTATGTAAATATCTTGATCGTTTTGTAAGTTTTGTACGATAGGTTCCTCACCTGTTGCTGAATGTAAGTGTACTGAATGCCATTCTCGCGATCTGATTATTGTTTAATAGGAATAAGTATGTTGACTGCACAGTGTTCACTATCAACATTTAAACATAATGCAAGGGATTTTATTCTTTAGTGCTTGTATTCTACTCAAACTTAAACTTAACGCCAAGCCTAAGCTTTTGTTCCGAATTGGGTTTTAGAATTGAAGTTAGGCTGAGATCTAAGTTTTCCTTTGTTAAACGTGATCTTAGATCCAGCTTTGGGATTTATTAAATTATATGAAGTAGAAAAACTGACCTCGTTGTGAAAGGAATCAGATGTGTTTTGTGTTTGTTTCACATATTTAGAACACGTGATGTATTCTCTTATTTTTAAGTTTTTTATTCAAACTGATGATTATTATAAACAGGATACATTTATCCCAATCGTACTGATGTTAAGGCTAATGGATTCAGCGATGTGATCATGCGCTGTTTATGTTCTCACGCATGTAACAAGTTGTGCACCATCATCTGTTGTTAGATGTACTCGTATGCATGTCTATTTTAATGCACAACAAAGGTTAACGTGATATGATGGCAGGGAAATAAGTTATATAGAGCTCATTTTCTACATTTTATGTCAGTTGAGTGTATACATGTAAGTTGCTTGAGTAATCTGGTTGTCATCCGAGATATAGAATTGTCATGATCTCTGTATCTCTATATTCCGCATGTATCATTTGAATGGAGCTCAATCCAGTGATGGCAAACACGTAGGTACTGTGCAAGAGCAATTGAAAAGCTGATAATGTACACAAAGCAAAGAGAAAAAAATTACTTGTATCCTCAATTTACAACATCTTTTCACAACATCTTTTTGTTAAATAGAGTACTTTTTAAATTTTCTATTATATAATATAATAATACTCTGTTCTGGAATGTGATATAACATCTCTTTATGCTTCCAAAGACTCTTGGGATATTGTTACCCAGCTTTAGCTCTGGCAACCATAGTTCTTGATGTATTCAAGGAATGAATCCTACCAGGTACCCACTTTCTACCCCTGGGTCGAGAGTGGCAAATGTAGATTAATGTTTTGCCAAAGGACATAAGTGCTGCAGCCAGGAATTCGGATCTTGTGGTTCACAGGCCGGAGACTAGTCTACTAATCCACAACACCTCAATATCAAAAACCACATTATGAATCCTTGATGTTGGTCACAAATCACACCATGTTTGATTAGACTTTGGACATCCTAAGAAATGTCATACACTTTGATTCTTGAACTATACCAGCACAAGAATTAAAGAAGATCGTAATACACGACGGTCTTGTTAAAGTAAACATATGTACAATGAAATCAATTGATGGGAAGGTAGTTTGTATATCATTTTGTAATTTAATGGAATAAGGTGGTATTATTACCTAATTGATGGTGCATATAACGGATGGACACTCATTAAGCCACTTATGTGTTTTATCGTTATATTGTCGAGGTTTACCTTTTTATGATAAATCTTGGATGCAGAAGAACATAATGTACTTTTGTACAAATTTCACGGTTTGTAGACCAAGCATCATTGAATTGTGTTAGTCTGCATTTTATGTCATGTGCATCATGTTATTAAAATATTGCTAAAAAATCATTGCCATGAACAGTGGTCGTTTTATCAATTTGTTCTGAGTACAACAGTGTGATAAAGAAGCGTTTATTTGACATATGATACATGAACTTGTAACTAAATGTTTTTATAGTGTGTATGTATGGTAAATGAGAAGACATTATTCATTATGTAACATTTTGAATTGAGACTTCTTTAATAGATTGTGCTGCTAATGTCCACATTTTTTATTGTATAAACAATTAATATTTGATAAAACATGCTCTGTGTTCAGGTCTTAGTTTCTCAATTGAAGATTGATTTTATTTAAAAAGTTGTATGTAATTGATAACAATTCAAATTATTCCCATCTTATTCTAATGATAGATAATTAATCTTCATCACTTTTCCTAACGACTTATCAGGCATCTGTTTTAAGACCTGTATCTTGGTAATGGCTAAGGAAACTATAAATGAAGATTACGAAAGACATAATATTTATTATCTTATTGAACTGATGTCACCAGTGAAAAGGAATGTTGCAGTATTACATCCAGGCGTCTCTTGCTCGCGATCGGTCATTAATCAATACTTCTCCGACTCGAGACGAAGATCGAAATATTGGCGGCGCAACGACTTCGGCATCTTTTACTTGCTGCTCGTTGCTATGGTGATTTGGACACAATATCTTCGCGCACAATGCATGGTAGATGATACACAGCGTGCAGACGATGAAAATCAGAAGCCCTAGAGACGCCGCAACCGCGATGCCGATTATGAGGCCGATACCCAGTTCTGCGATTTTGCCATTCCTGGGTGGTTCTCGTTGTGTATCTGGAGAAAGCAATGAAAGAAGGTTCTCATATAACTCATGAGGAGATGAGGAGAAGCAAATATAAAATGAATTTAGAGGAAACTTTCAATGGTTATCAACAGCAGAAAAATAAACGAATTTGTTAAGAATGTCACTGCATGTACTTAAAATGATGAACAAATATTTTGGCCGGTAAAATTTCAATAAAAATCGTGCACCCCAATGTATGATAATGACGATGATTGTGTCATAGCATGCGGCAATATATTCCGTCATTTTGTGTCCAAATTTAATTTATATTGAATGTATTTTTCATGATATTTGGTCTGTTGCAATTGCTCAACGCAAATACGATCATGCCATTGATCAGCCGTTGGCATGTGATATATACTATAACTATTTTGATGTACCTCAAATTTACCCAATTGCCGACAGTGTGCGAGTCTTTCAAATGATAAAGTGAAATGCATGTATACAGTGTTAACTTTTTTCGTAAATCGAAAAAACCCCGAGTATTTTTAAAGAAAGATCCCTGTAATTTACCTACGGCTGGCTCATCACTCCAATCTCCGCAGTTATCGTGAGTATTGTTGACTAGTTGAGCAATTATACATCTCCCGTTGGTACATCTAAACTCACTTGCGTTACACGGACCTTGATCATTACGAGAGAGAAAGAGAGAGAGAGATGTTTTTATTGATGTTTTTATTTAGTTGATTAATCTCATTGATTGCATGCTACATTAAATGTAAGTGTAAAATGATTTGATCGCCCCACATTACAAGTTCCAATTAATTAAGTGTGTTTGCCCCCCCCCCCCCCCCCCCCCCCCTCCCTTTGAACCCTCATGATGCCAGATGGATCAGGGACGTGATAGAGAAGGACTGGAATCAAGCCGCTCTCCTTTGACCCCATGCTCCAAGCCGCCGAAAAGTTATGCGCTAATCTGCAACTGTTGACCAGGTGGTGAGATAAAAGAGCGCATGAAATTTCAGGAGTTAGAATTCCTACATCAGAAAATGGTATCACTGCAACTGTTCGCTGTCCCTTCCAATGATTTCTCATCCAATGTTGAATGTGTAAAGAGTAGAACAAGCGAACACAAACTTGTGTACTTTCATCCTTTTTTAAACTTGAAAAATACAAAAAACACGCGAAAACACGCATTAGCAAACTAAATGTTATTGAAGATTGTAAACCATGGATCAAATAACGAGACATTAAAGCATGCACAAATTAGCGCATCATCCTAAAATATTGAGTTTTTGACAGGATGTAATTTTTCTTTTACCAACTCTGGCACACAAATTAAAGGAAGGACGGATTTTTAAATTTGAAAATTTGTTTGATGCACTATTCCCAATAAAATCCCCATCTAAAGTTTTTGATTTAAACTGAAATTTTGCCGGTAATTTAATATTTTGTAATAAATGTAAAACTGGAGCCTGGCTTCCGAAAGTCCCCGCAGTGGAAGCGCGGTTCGGAGCATGGAACTTCAAAGCCAAGTGGAATGTTACACATCCCATTGTTACGCTTTAGAACTCAAGAATGCGTTTGAATAAATTACAAGAGTTTCGCCTCCTTTTCTTTCACCTCCCTGGATGGATCGACGCTCCTTGTGTTTCATATACAATGCAATCTCTTTAGCAGTACATGCAGGTTATTGAATTCATCCAACTTGAACGAAATTTATACCTGTTTGAAAACTTGTGTAAACTAGTCTGAAACCATTTTTGCGGGTTGCGTCATCCGTCTTCAACAAAAGGGTGACGGATGGCCCACTGGAGGCGAGATCACCAATCTCATCTTCACGGCCGCAGAATGCTTCGCCTTTATGTTTTTTTTTAAAGGAGAAACACAATAAAATACAAAGTGATTTGTTAATATTTCGGCCAATGGTAAAGCACAGCTAATCGTCACGCCTGATCTAATCTCTCACTCTCTCGGCGGATCCACTTTTTTCATCAAGATTGCTAGGAATAATAAGAAAAAATGAATAAGACGCATACTTCCTTTTGTTACTGCAATTGTTTTTGTTTCTTTCTTCCAATTTTCATTAATAAAAAATAACAGTAATTATATTTGTAAAAGCTCATACATATGATAGTTCCTCTGGTGTAATAAATAAAAGCTTGCCTTATTATGTGTACATATTTTCAACTATATCATTCATCCTCGGTTGGTATTCGTCAAAAATGATCATGCACATTGTGACGTATCTTGTTATAATTTAAATAGAAAATGATAATTTTACAAACCGGCCTACCGTTTTCAAATATGGCTTGCGAAGAGTTCACCGCCCCGTCAACGTACCACAAGGCATCGAAACAAATACGATCTACATCACCTTCGATGTCGAAATCTTCGAAGACGATGAGTAATAATTTGTCTCTGTCCGTGGTTATTGTTATCCGGCATTCCACATCGTTTTGATAAATTTGTTCCCGCTGAGAGTGAAGTAAACCAGAGCGATAGAAGGCGATGTCCGTCGAGATCGTCGACTCGCAATTCTCTAACATGTAAACTGATTTGGAAAGATTTGTAAAAGGGGAGAAAAAACATGAGGATGATGATAACGGCGACGACGTTGATGTTATGAGGATGGAGAAGAAGAGGACGAATAAGGAGAAGAAGAAGAAATGATAGTTGATGGAAAGAACTTTATGTTTATGTGATATGGATGAAGAGAAGGAGAGTGGAAATAAAATAAATATGTTGCAGTAGATTTTATCCGGACACCTACCCCCTGGACAACCACTCCCGGATAACTACCCCTAGGATAACCAGGATAGTTATCCAGGGTAAGTTGTTCTAGAGGGTGGTTTTCGTAGGGGGTGTCTGGGGCAGTTGTCCGGGGGTAGTTGTCCTGGAGGGTTGTTGTCCTAGGGGGTAGATGTCCGGGGGTAATTGTCCAGGAGGTTAGTTGTCCTATAGGGGTAGTTATCCGGGGGTAGTTGTCCTAAGGGATAGTCGTCCTAGAGGCCGGTAGTTGCCCTAGGGGGATCTTGTCCCAGGGGATTAGTTGTCCTAGAGGGTAGTTATCCTTGGGGTGGTTATCTGGAGGGTGGTTGTCGAGGGGGTAGGCGTCCTAGAACCGCAGTAGATAATAGGGTAAACAAAGATAATCGGTGAGGCAGTGCAGATGAAAAGAATCAGGACATTTGCTTCCCTGAAATGTATACGGTCATATTCTTTCGATTATAATTACAATATTTACATGGTATCTTCATGAGCAGCTGTCAATAAGTATTATGATAGAGAATAAATATTGATAAACATTGTCATTATAATGCTCACTATAATGCTTTGACATACCGGTAGACAAGAATCGCCCCGCCCCCCCCCCCCCCCCAGAAGTAATTAAGCAAAAAGACACTACTCACCTTCTTGTATCATTGATAACCCGCATCTATAACCGCAGATCAGTATCACAAAAAGTGCCGATAATGAGAATGAATAATTGTCCATGATTTGGTAATTCTTACTTTCGTCCTTTCTAAAAGACAAACAAAGAGGTTAAAGGCGCTCGCGTATGGTCATCAAAGTTTAGTCACAACCCCGCGGATTGTCCGAACGATTAGTATAACACACTGTCCAGTCGTAGTAACAGAATGATTAGATCGTGCATTTACATAGTTCTAATTTAATCCGTGTCATTTTTTTTTTTTAGCTGTTAACGAAGATGTTCTCTTCTTCCAAAGACAAATTTCTAATGTCTTTAAAACCAATTCGAAACTATGTATTATGTTCCCATATTTGATATTTCCATTGCGCTTTCCAAAAGGAGCAAGAAATAAAAGTTGAACCACCCATTCACTGCACAGAGTTATGTCGAACGAGGACGGGCTGATGGGTCTTATCATAATCAATACTAAATGAGATTTTCGTTGGCACATTTTTCGATCCAGAAGTTATTTCATTGCACGTGTAGGCCAACTCATAAACAAACAAGAATCAATCATTATTATTTAATTAATTTCTGGGAACTGACCATATTCTTGAATAAGTGCTGACGTACATCCTTGGCTCTCTTGACAAAAAACCTGCCAGTCAACGATTTAAAAAAAATACATTTTTTTTTAATTTTTGTTTTATTTTTAGGAAAGACATTATCATCGCAAAGCACTTTCCAATTCCAACATTAGGGAATTGTTGGGCAAAATTTTCAGACAGAATTTTGAGAAAAAAGACGGGGTATTTCAACCCACTACACGCTCTCTCTCTCTCTCTCTCTCTCTTTATTTATTTTATCTGACTGCTATAAGTTTCATGCTTGTATGGTAAACAACCAATGGTCCCTATTTCCAAATGTGTTAAGGCGCCTTTAATTGAGATATTTTGTGTGCGCATTATAAATGTTGTTGTTATTATTATTATTATTATTATTAATACGGATTTAAGGTGTAGGTACCGTGTCACTAACGTGGCCCGCAATCCTAGGGTCGAGGGTTCTAATTCCAGCCCGGCCGACACTATATGATTTTGTATATAAGGCATTAATCCACTTTTGGCATGTTCACCCTGGTCTAAATAGGTACCTAACAATTGTTGGGGGTAATGCGAATTGCAAAGCCAGTGGGAAGAACAGCGATGATGGATGCTAATGAGGCTTCCCTTAATTAGGGAACATAATTATTATTATTATTATTATTATTATTATTATTATTATTATTATTATTATTATTATTATTATTATTATGATTATCATTACTATTATAAGTCATGCCGGGGGACTTGTTCATTAGAAAAATTGCCTAACCAAGGGGCACAACCCCGCCCCCCCCCCCCCCCCCCCCCACTCAGGGGTCGGAATGACCGCATGCGTGTTGCCAAAATATCCGGTAAAGGGGTGCTTTTCGTGCGACAAAGTCCGGCCCGAGAATTGTAAAAAAAAAAGGTTTGTATTTGACTTTTCACCCGGAGATTTCTTTAAAAAGGGGGTGTTTTTCCTTTTTTTCTCTGATCTCTTTGGACTTCTGAGAAGTTATTCAGAATTTAGGGGGTAGTCTACATTGAGCATTTTTCCTGATTTAGGGGGGTCTCCAAGGCAGGAAAAGCCCGCGAAAAGCCCGCGAAAGGGGGGTTTGGAAATGTTGGCAGTCCTCAGATAGGGGGTGCTTTTAAAAAGAGGGAACGAGCATATGCGTACCCTAAATAACACTGAGTGGGGGGGGGGGGGGGGGGGCCGGGGGGCACAACCTCCTTGAATTGATTTTTTTACCCCCTATCCCCGTCCACTCTGTTACGAGACCACATGTCTATATACATCTGGGAAATCAGACAACCTTTTAGTTTTTCATTTCTTTATGCGTCATTTAGAAATATACTACCAAGATAGGAAAGGTTGATCGAAAGTCGCAACGAAGCTCGAAGGCCAATGTGAAATCCGGTACAAGTTGGTTGGTGGTTGTATTGTTGCATGGCAATGGTAAACAATTGGTTGAAATCATTAAGCGAAGGGGAGCAGTTGTCTGGTGAAGGTTTAGTTTATTCCTCTAAAAATATTTACACCCTTAATAACATAATTGAATTGACTTTCATATATTTCAAAAATACTACTTATGCCATTAGAATTATATACAATTGATTAAAATAAAATATTATGATTTGCTTTCTTTTTTACATCCCCTAAAAATTAGTAAATGAACCCAATCAAAATGGCGACTACAACTTTAACTAGAACGATTTTGTTACCAAAAAGAAGTACAGATTTTAACGTTTTTGTGCTCATTATGTCTATTATGTTCGCATTTGGAGAATCACTTCAAGTTTGTAAGTATTTCATGTATTTGTTTTATTAGTTCAATCGAAGAGAGTATTCAAATTAGGAAGATATTCTGTCAAAAGAGGAAAGGCAAATTAGGAAACGAATGCACTATATTGCCCCACTTACTCATTTCTGTGTAGGCCTACTGTATGCATACATGCCAACTGTTCAGATTAAAGAGGAACATTCCTCTTTTTGGGAGAAGATAATTATCATTTTAATGCAGGTGTTCCTCTTCCTGTACAAATTTGTCTGTAGTATTGAATAGGAGAGTTAGGATTGTTCCTCTTTTTTTTGAAAATAGCATAATTTGTACAGATTTCTGATTTTCAAATGTTGGCATGTATGCTGTACCGTATGTCAAGTGGTGTAATGCCGAAACGTAAATTTTGGGCGCTAGGTCTAGTTCAATTCAGAAGACTATCCAAAATTTGACCCGTAACTCTGGCGTCGAGATACCCTTCTAAAAAGTACCCAAAATGAAGTAAATATTCTTTAAATGTCCACATAAAGATCGTGAGTTACTTAAAAGTTGTTATGTTTATTACCTGTTTCGTGTCAATTTTCAAATTTTCTTGTTATTTTTTTGGAGTAGATTTTCGGAAAAGCATTGATATTAGATACACTTTTTCACAAGTTTCTCAGCAAATCGCTGATCTTTATTGGGACATTAATGAATATTTACTGCATTTTGGGTACGTTTTTTTAGTAGGGCATCTCCACGCCGGAGTTACGGTTCAAATTTTGGATAGGCTTTTAAACTAGCGCCAAATTTTGCACTTGTTTCAGTCTCACCTCATCTTTATAAGTCTCTTTCATTTGCATCAATTTTTTCCATTCATACTTAGATAGAATGTATGATTCCCCTGGCTTCAGAACTGTTATTTAGTCTTACCAATTACTAGCGACTAAATCTGGGTCTAACTTCTAACAAAGATGAAGAGTTTTCCAAGTTATCACTTTTTAGTATTTTGTTAAACAGTGCATTGCAGTCTTGTTTAAATTGGAATTGATGGAACTGATTCGCAATTCACAATGGCACAAAATAAACTTGGCTAGTGAATACCCTCATGCGCTGCATCGACCATAATGCACTCACATACGTCTGATCTGTGTATTATTTTTTATAAATAATAAATAATTGATATTGCAATGATAACACTTGTAAGTTGTATGTGATACTGATACTAATAGTAGTCTGATAGTGATGGTTAAACTACTGGGTGAGTATATTATACCTACAGTTACTTACCCAAATTTTTGTTCCATTTTTTTCATCAGCATATCTGTCCAACAGCTGTAATACTACAATCCCAGCAGATATCACAGGCCTGGTTGAGCCGGACAGCAGCCTGCGATACAGTAACAATCAGGACTGTCATGTAGTCCTTTCTACAGACTCAAACAAGAAGCTGCTTTTGCAGTTCAACAGATTTGTCTTGGAAGAGGCTGTAAATGGTGAAAACAATCTAGCAAAATCAATGTTTCTTTCTCATGATTTGTTTTCTTTTTTCCCTTTTACTGTTTTAGAGTTAATTCTGTTTCATATTGATAAATTTATACTTACTTATTGTGAAATAAATTGTGAACTCTTAGTAGCAAGTAACTTCTTATTATTTCATGCTGATAAATTTGTACTTTCTAATTAGGAAATAGAATTTGATTAGTTATCACTTCTTGATAAGCATAAATAAAGTACGGTAATGCCCTTTGTTAACAGTGTACATGTGTAGTTTGCGTTTCCATTAATACAAGTTGTTTATGCCTTGTACTCGTGCATATTTCACATCCTGGGAAATGTATATGTTTGCAATTACATTTCTAAAACTGGGTTTTAGTTAGTATCAGTCTCTTTTCCATTTCCCTGTCTATCATCTAAAATTTTATACTACTACTAATAATAATAATTCCATTTTTGTATAGCGCTTAGATACATCTATGATGTCTCTAAGTGCTTTACAGATATACTGTTAACCTGGTCATTGGATTCAATACTTGCCCACACACACTGTGTGCACAATCTCCACTCCCTGGGGAGCATTCCAGCCGTTACTAACCCAACCTTACTATTCTTATTTACAACAGGAGAATGTGTGGACAGTCTGAGGGTGCATGATGGAGAGAGTGACCTGGCATCACCTTTGAGCCCTAAGCTTTGCGGCCGCCAGACCCTGTCTGAGGTGGTCTCCACTGGCAGCAATGTGACCTTCGTGTTTGAGACGGACGACTCTGGGGTCAGCCTGGGATTTGGTATCCTCTACACAGTATTTGAAGATGGTGAGGTTTTTTTCATTTTTTTCTTCAAAAAACAAGGTAGTGGGCTTACACTTGATTAATACACTTAAAGCCCCACCACACTACTTATAGCTACTTGCACCCTCTATATAGCAAACAATGCCTAATTGGTGCCTGTTGGTCCCCCATGATCCTCTTTTTCTTATGTTAATTGAGGGCTGATTTGATGAGATAACCACCTGTCAGTGACCTTGCAGGGAGATCTAATCCCCCTGGCCAAACTAGTGCAGACAGGCTTTAATTACACTATATAAAGTCTTAAAATATTGTACTCATCAACAAGTTTAAGAAGATAGTAAAGTTTTTGGTTAATCTAAATATACAATGCTGCTATCGACTTGCATCTTTTCAAGCTAGTTTCACTACATTTGAAGACACTAATCAGTTCCAGGAACTGACATGGAATTCTCTAGAAATAGATGACAAAATGGAGATGAAAATGCAGAATACCTTAGATTAACCATGTATAATTATACATAATTCAGCCATTTGGCTGCGAAGTGCAATCATAATAAAACCTTTTTAATCAATCAAACCTTTTTAATCAATCAAAACTTTTTAATCAATCAAAATGTATATAAATCAAAAGGAGACTAATTAGCTTGCGCTACAAGAACTATTCTTGAAATGAGGTGCTTTTTTAAAAGAAACACCCACGAAATATAATTTAATTTCTTTTTAAACACTGACTGTAAAGCTAACTTTTCTTGCTATTCATTTTCTTCACCCCTTCCAGCACCATGTACGGCTGCTCAGTTTCAGTGTAACAACAGTAGATGCATTGATATTTCTCTCATCTGTGATTCCTTGAACAACTGTGGAGATAACAGCGATGAAGCCCAATGCACAGGTAAGGAGATCAGAAATAACTGAAAAAAAACTATGTAACTCTGGATTTGCTTATTAGAGGCAAATCAGTAAAGAAAATGGTCATACCATATATTCAAGACATTTTTGTGCTTTTGATTCTTTGCATGTAGAATTCCAGAAATATCTGGAAAATGTTATAATTTTTTTAGGGGGGGAGGAGTTTGGAAAGTGCTCATTACATTATCAGCTTTAGTAGCTCTAAAATTCCTTAAAGGATGTTTTCCTACAAATTACTCACTTTCCACATCTAAGTTGAGGTAAGAGTCTGTAAATATAATTATTTGTTGCAGGGTAAAAGCACAGTGTCAGAAATCAAATCCAGTGTTGATACAGGAAGACACTGTGCTTTGCTTTAAGTTTATATCCTTTTGTAAATGTTTTCATTAGTTCCCCCCATGTTGTTTGTCTAAATGCTATATAAGTGTACTTACATATTTCCTTCCCTGTAGCATGTAGAATCACTAGGAGCATATTTGAATACATACTCTCATCTGGCTGTATTTACCATGCTTATGTCTCAGATAATTCTTTTCATTCTTATCTTACCTTTCCATTCCATTTTTCTGAAGCAAATACTATACTTTATTTATGTATCTCATAATTTTTCTATCATTTTCATATTTAGAATGTTTACCGTTATCTCTATTTCTTTGATTTCTCTCTATACGATGGTCAGACTTCATGGAAACGTCCAGTGGACTGACCCTCGGTCAGATCGTCCTCATCGCCATCGGAGGCATTGTCCTGGTGGTCATCGTCATCTTCGCCGTGAGATCGGCCGCTCAGAAGCTGCGCTCCAACAAGCTCCTGAAACAGCTCAAAGATGACATGGACAACTCCAGGGTGGATAACGAGTATAGCAATAAAGACTTCTGGGGCAAGTGAGGGGGAAGACAGGGCAAGTGAGGGGGCAGACAGGACAAGTGAGGGGGCAGGCAGGGCAAATAAACGGGTATAGAAAGTTGCGAATTTACCTAACTCAAAGAATTAAAGACATCTGGGGCAAGTGAGGGGGCAGGCAGGGCAAATAAACTGGTATAAAAAGTTGCGAATTTGCCTAACTCAAAGAATTAAAGACATCTGGGGCAAGTGAGGGGGCAGGCAGGGCAAATAAACTGGTATAGAAAGTTGCAAATTTACCTAACTCAAAGAATTAAAGACATCTTGGGCAAGTGAGGGGGCAGACAAGTAAATGGCATAGAAAGTTGCAAATTTGCCTAACTCAAAGAATTAAAGACATCTGGGGCAGGTAAGAGGGCAGGCAGGCAGGGCAAATAAAAGGCATAAAAAGTTGCGAATTTACCTAACTCAAAGAATTAAAGACTTCTAGGGTAAGTGAGAGGGGCAGGCAGGCAGGACAAATAAATCTGGGCATAGAAAGTTGCAAATTTACCTAACTCACAGAATTAAACACAAGTTCTATGCGATCCTGATTGATTGAAATCAGTTTTCATGTAAGCCCCACTGCACTTTTTATACATTGTAGCTACTTGCGCCCTCTATATAACAAACAATGCCTAATTGGTGACCATTGGTCCCCCAAGATCCTCTTTTTCTTATGTTAAGTGAGAGCTGATTTGATGACATAACCACCTGTCAGAGACCATGCAGGGAGTTCTAATCCCTCCAGGCCAAACTAGTGCAGACAGGCTTTAATGTTCTATCTTGCACACAAATGCAACTCTCAATGCAAGAGACCATCAGGTAAGGCAAGTAAATGACCCTACGAGGGCAGTATGGTGTCTCATCAATCATCAGCAAAGACAAATTCATGGACGTTTTCTTTGCTTTTGGCCACTTGTTGGGAGATAATTCTCGATCAATTACTACAGTCTTTCATATATTTTTAGAAATAATTGTAAATATACATTTTTCAGTACTGTTTGTGCTTTCTTTCAAATTTGTATTTATTATTGTATTCCGTCCACACTTGTTAGAGATAAACTAAATTTATTATTATACCACAATGATTGTATTTTCTGTTGGAATTTGAAGGCACAGTGTACTATCAATTAATTGTTATTTTATAAATTACTGTATAGTATTGTCGAAGATTAAAAAGAGTAAGCTTGGTTAATTCATGTATATTCCTATGAAATGTTTTGATATTAAAATTACATTACCGGTAGTCTATCTGTGTATATAATCACAAGATCAAGCAATCAAAACGAAAATGAGTTATATAATTTAGTTACATATTTTCATTAGTTTCATGTATATAATATATTTTTCTATTTGTATATTGTTTGTATATCCATTGGAAATGAATGGAGTTGTTTAGACTACCATTGGTATTTTGTGAAGTGAGATTCTTTGTAAAATAGCAGAGCTTTATCTACTTACACTAGCAGTTGTAGTGTGAACCACTATTTAGGAATATTTTGAATTAATTTTGATCAAGGATTCTTGTCTATCATCACTCACTAACATATATGTTGACTTGAAGGTTTCGCAAAAAGATTAAAATTTATATTATGACCTATCAACTCAAACCTTGATATTGGAATGAGAGAGAGAAAGCGAGAGGGAGAGAGATATAAAATAAAATAAATGGAGAGAAAAACAGCCGATCAATGAAGAAAAGTAATTTGTTATGATGTGTATTTTTATAATCACTAAGCTTTTTCAATCTTGTCTTTCTGCTTGTAAAAATAGATGTATTTTGTGGTATTAAAGTTCTTTTTACTAAGTCCACTCAACACTTAATATATGAGTCTTTATTTTTAATTTTTACTGGTATACTTAATAACTATCACAACTTTCGTCCCTCTTTCCATCCCTCTTCTTCCTTCCTCCACCATCTATTTCTATTGAGAGAGCGTGTGTGTGAGAGAGAGAAAGAGAGACAGAGCCCTTCCTCCATCAATCGTATACTTCACTCCCCCTCTTCTTTCTCTCTCTCTCTCCGCCCTCCTCTTTCTCTCTCTCTCTCTCTCTCTCTCTCTCTCTCTCTCCACCTCCTCTTTCTCTCTCTGTCTCTTTCCCTCTCTCTCTCTCTCTCCCCCTTTCTTTCTCTTCCTCTCTCTTTCTTTCTTTTTCTCTTCCTCTCTCTCTCTCTCCACTCTCTCTCTCCCTTTTTGTCTCTGTTATTCAGCAGTCTTCAGGGTTAGTTTAGAATAAGATTGATATATGGTACTTCTTCTCTTGAGTGATAAACACACACATACCTCAAATCTCAAAGATTAAGTAACTTTTTATTCCAAATAGTTTATTACATCGTCTGCACTTACCTGGATGATACTACATATATAATTCATTTCTTTTATTGAAATTACTCCTTTTCAAATGATTATCTTTATCCAGGTCATTCTTTCATATGTTAGATCCTATCTATTCCCTTTGTAACGCGTTAAAATAACAATTGTTGAATGATATTAATATTTACCATTTACTCTGTATCCAACCGTTCTTTTCTTCTAATTTATGCTTGCTTTTCATCACACATTTAATGTAACAAATTTTACGTCAGACATTGGCGCCATATTTTAAAGACCAATCTTATTAAAGCAAAATACATGTATGAAAAATATAAAGTACTTGTATTTTGCACGAGGCTAAAAAATAACGAAATTAATAGGCCTATATTACATGCAACTATACAGATATTCTAAAGTCTATGAAATTGCCGCGCGTTTCTGAAGGAATCTCCTAATAATAGAAAAGAATTTCATTTGTCTCATCGAGCCTCTCGAGCGTGCCTTCCGTCCCAGTCTTTTTGGCAGTCTTCAATCATTACAAGAGAGGGGGTAACGAGAGTTGATGGAGGGGGTACAATGGTGTCCTCATGGTAGATACCAAAGGCCATCGGTTGTACCCTCCCTTGTTCCTCTGGTGGAGGAAGTATGACACCCTCCTTGTAGAGTTGTGGTCGTGGACCATACTGGGGAATAATCAGGTCCTCCTTGTATAACGACGGTCGGATGGCATCAGGTGGTAATATCAGGCCCTCTCGGTGGAGTTTCGGTCTGTCTCCCGCATCAGGCGGCAATATTACCCCCTCTCGATGGAGCCTTGGTCTTTGTCCCGCACCAGGGGGGAACATTACCCCCTCCTTGTAAAGTCCAGGTCGATGGAGCTGGGTCATACTGGAGTCGGATCCTTGATTTGGATGCCTCTTTGATCTCCGACGTTGCTTATCGTTTGACGAGCAACTTCGACAGCATCGACAGCATAAGCATCCAGTTGATTCACCGTCGTCATCATCATCGGTATCGTAATAGTCCACACCATCCTGACTGCTACCATGCGTACCACTCCGCGAACCTTTGTTGTATTTGCGTGACTGGCCGCAGCACTTTGCATTGACACCCCTGCAGCATCCATACCAGAGGTTCCTACAGCATCCCAGTCTCCAGATGATGTAGCCCGGTCGCCATAGCAACCAATAGAGGATGTACGCCAACAAGAGAACCCCGAGGATGCCGAGCAGAATCCAGAGCCACGGGTAAGACTCGGCAAGCGTTGACTCATCGGTCACTAAGGAGAGAAAGAATGAGAGTCACAAACGAAGGCACAACGAAAACATTGCCAACAGGAACCGGGTGGCTCCTGTATTATATCTATGGGAATGAGAGAATTCAGTATATATATTCGAAAGGTTTAAGAGACGACGATTTAGATTGAATGTGGGAGAGAAGGAATGGATAATGGTGGAAATGCCTTTATTAGAATAAAGGTATAATTAACACGAACGCAAAGACTTTCAAAACTATACCTGAGGGTCATCTGAGGGCAGTTTTAACGAAGAATTTCTTTCAGATATTATGATGAGACTTTTTTATGTTCGCAATAGGTGATGCAGTAGACTACTAAAATTGCCTTAGATTAATTTTCCGAAAGTCTTTGTGATCCTGTTATTTTCAGATGACATAATAATCAGAGGCGTAAAATTCAAGAATTACTTTTTAAGGTCCATCTCATTGTTACATTATAATCCCATCTTCTAACAACATACCTTGATGGTTTTGGAAATAATTGTTACTATAGTACGACTTAAGGTAATCATTTCCGTTGAAGATGGGCTGGGTATAATAACAAGCTATGATTAAAGCCTATCTGCACTAGTTTGGCCAGGAGGAATTAGAGCTCCCAGCGTGGTCACTGGCAGGTGGTTATCTCATCAAATCAGCTCTCAATTAACAAGAAAGGGGACCATGGGAGGGGGGGGGATCAACGGGTACCGCTTGGATATTGTTGGCTATATAGAGGGCGCAAGTAGCTACGAGTAGTGAAGTCTGGCTTTAAAACATTTTATACATTGATATGATTCTTACCAGAGCAGTATGCTGGAGCGCTGATTAACTGGTCTGAATTGTCGCCACAGTTGTTGGCCAAATCACAACTAACTGAGCGCGGGACACATCTTCCGTTATTACATCTCAGCTCCGTGACATCGTCATCACATACCCCTATAAAGAATACAAAAAACATTGTATGTCAGGTTATTATTTGGAGCGGTAGATGCACTTCTCATCATCGAAAGCAATTTCAAGAAGATTCATGTAAGAATAAGAATATAATATGAATAAAGCTCACGATGTATTTTTATTGTAACATGGATATGGGTGGGGGAAAAATGAATGTTGGTAAAGATTTGTTTTAAGGGGGACAACATGAGGAGACTACGCTTGCCTGTCATGAAAAACTATGAAATGAAATAGTCCATTTTTATTTTACAGAGAGATAGACCTATATGAGTATAGGTACATTATGTCTTTCAGTATTCATATTCTTCTTTTTCAAGTTGTACATGGCTCTTTTGCCTCTTCGTATGTCTCTTCTCTGCTCTCCACTCACGACCCCCCCCCCCCCCCCCCCCCCCCATCTGATGTATGACTTCTACTGAAAGTGAATTTAAAGAGTATGAGAGGAAAAGAGGAATTTGAAAATCATGTAAATCAAACTTTGCACGCAAGGAAGATCAAATTGACAATGCCTATAGACTCATTTTGTCAGGTAGATTAAACCAATTTTCATCGATATGATAGGAGGAAGTTCCGGCGCATTATCTTATTTTCTAAAAACGGAGCAGGTAGTATATCATTTCGACCAAACTTAGAAACATCTATCTATTGAATAAATTTTTGACATGACCGTCAAATTGTACTATACAATTAAAGGGGATGGGGTAGTATAAATTTATGTGAACCTAATATTTAGGAAATCTCCTGACAGTGTTTGGTGATTATTCTTGTTGAGATTAACGTTAACCGTGAGAGCTACGAATGGTTTTATGGCATTTATACATTTTGCAAATTATATCGGAAGCCCTTTTGTTGTTGTTATTTTGTTTTTGTTTTTGTTTTATTTTGAGCTCAATGACTGCATAGTTACGTGTTGTTTATTTGGGTTAGAAGTTCGGGACCTTCTGCTTCAACGAAATCGTAATATTTCATTATGTGTTTACAAACAATATTGAAACATTCAGATAAAAAAAGAAAAGAAATAGAATGCTATTAAGTTTATACAATACAAATGACTTTTATTTCGTACCATTATCAAATGAAGTGTAGAGTACTGAGATATTGGCCGCCGCTGATTCGTTGAGCGAGAGCCAAATCGTCAAGAACTGACCGGTAGACTCGAAGCTTGCTGGTGTCTCGGTGCCGCAGTATCGACCAATCAGATCGTCCGTCTCATAGTCGTCTCCGTCCCATATCATGAGAGAAGAACGTCTGCATCCCTGTCCGTCGGGTAGGAGTGGGTTATTCTCATCGTCTGTTTGATAAGCAAATCAATGATCAAGAACAGTTGTATTCGTTGTCTAAGCTCATTCAGGCCTGTCCTCATCAGCTCGAGATTGCTAAATATCCTGCTATTTAAACTATCTCGATCACTAATTATCCAGTTAATTTGCGTCTTCATCAGCCCGAAGTTGCAATTAGCGGGATATTTGGTCCAGATAATCATCCCAAGATATCTTGGGATAGTTTTAAAAATATCTCGCTATTTGTCCGGTGCGTCTTCAGCATCCCGAAGACTCACACTATGCGCAAACGCTGAGAAAAATATCTCGAGCTTGTTTCGAGTTTCAAGTTTCGAGGTCAAGTCTCGAGCTGATGAGGACGCGAGATTATTTCCCAAATCAGAAATATCGGGCTATTTGGCAATCTCGAGCTGATGAGGACAGGCCTATGACAGTGGCGGATAAGGGGGGGGGGCGCAATAGGACCACAACCTCCCTTTAAACTTAAAGGCACACAACAAGTACACACCACGTAAAAATGCCCTTCTTCATTTATTTTCCGGAATTGTGTCTCCCTCTTTACAAAATCTTTAACTTACCCCCTGCTTGTTGAGATGGGATGGGAAATGCATAGTCCTAGCATTCAGATGTAATAACAATTTGTTTGTTATATAGTTCAATTTCTTCTAGGTACGAGAACCAGATCTCTTACATTAAAAAGGATTTGATTTAATGCAACTTGACTTTCAACCCATCAGAATTTTGGTGTTAGAATTTTTCGTTGGTTTGGGGGTTGCTTTTAATGGACTTTCTGCAAAATTTATTTTATGAACATGAAGAAATGCCCCCTGGTTGACTGGCATTTTGTTTCGCTTTAATGTAACTACTTATGTCTATTCCTTGACATGAAAATGAAATATTATGCTGACCCGACGATGCTTGTAGGCAATCTGATATCGGAACATTTCATGAATTGATGGACAACATAATCCAACGGGAAATTTTTCGAAGTTATTAAAAAAGTTCGGTCAGGAAGACCACTTAAATATAACCCCGTTAGGCGAGTTTAAATTTCATGGAGGACATAATTTGTTATTTTAATCGTTTGGATAATTTATTTTGACATGCACGCAAACCTAAAGAAAACAATGTTTGTAATTAGGCATGGCTTGAGGAAAATGGTATTATTCATTCATTGTTTTGGATATCGTTAATTTTGTGGTTCTGGCTCATTACGTTTTTTCCCCTGCTTTGAGCTATCATACATCCGTGACTGTTAGTAATTTATATTAATCATAACCTATTCAATGATTTGTAATTGGTTTTGTTGTTTTTATCGTTTCGATTTGTTCAGGTGTTAATTAGCAGTGAAGAAATGGGGGCTCGAAATTTCACATGTTAAAGGGGACACATGGTAAAAAAGGGGAGGGGGAACCGGTCTTTACTAGGTGGATGAAATGTGAAGGAACAAGGCTACCGATTGTAGAGCACGTGCTGGGATTGGATCGTATAATCTTCTCTTCCCACCCTTTCTCTCTCTCTCTCTCTCTCTCTCTCTCTCTATTTCTCACCTCTCTCTCTCTCTCTCTCTCTCTCTCTCTATCTCTCTCTCTCGTCGCTATTCTATAAGGGAGGGGGCATGAGCTTCGTATTGTGACACTCAATATTATCGTGAATATTGATGAAATAGGATTTTTTTTTTTCTTCTTCAAAATGGCAGTGCATATTTGGTGATAAACGTTGGTGAATGTGCCCTTACCTTCGAGTAGGAACGGAGAAACGAAGACGACGGCTAGCATCTGATTGGACTTGAGAGCCTGGATGACCACGGTGCAGTCCTCAGGACCAGTGATGTTCTCATAGGTTGCCGATGTCACGAGGAAGCTGGCATCTTCCTTCTGGAGGCTCGCATCGCACACGCTCGTCAAAACGACTGGGTATGGAAAGGGCATGAACAGAGACATAGAAATAGAGGTGTTGTGGTCTAGTGGATAAGTCGCCGGACTGTAGATCACAAGGTACGGGGTTCAAATCCCAGCCCGACACTAACGCCCTTTGGCAAGTCGTAAATCCATATTTGCCACTCTCCACTCAGGTTTTAAATGGGTACCCGGTAAGATGCAAAAGTTAGTGCATTGTGAGTGAGCGTCTGTAAAAATGATGGCTCGTGGAGAATATAGCATTTACTGCAGGAGTGAGTTAGTGGCTGTGTATCCCGAAATTTCCAAACAAGTGGTGGAAGCCTCCCTTTGATCGGGATACATACACTTGGTTTAGACCCATTCGAAGCCGGGTTTTTTTCCTTCTTCTTCTAGGCCTTCAAACGAGGGGGTGCCTAGCGGATTGACCATAATTATGCTAGATACGCCATGATCTAATCACAACTTTATACCTTTCTGAGATGTTTTGATTTTGATTTGATTTTAATTTTTTTCCCACTCAAATATCCTCAAATTTAAATGACATATATAAACCGTATAGTATTATAATATATGATAGATCAAATGAATTATACAAGTAACGAAATACTGATGAATAAAATAAGTTTACAGACTGCATTTAAGTTTGAGAATAAGACAATATATTTATATTGCTTGATTTAACAAGTCACAAAATACGGGAGACATGGGGGGCGACCCCTATACACGTACACGTACACTGGGGCATCACAACCCCCTTGTCTAGGATAACCCCTATACGGTGTGTTTCATTCTTGTCGCATTTAAAATTGTTAGGATCTTTCCTCGTTACACACTGTGGTGTATACAAATCTTTAGCTTTCTAAAAAATTAACTTAAAGACAACCTTTTGTATTTCTAACATTAATTCACAGACACAGTCACATGCAGACACAAATACTCATACCGGTACACATTTTGTTTTGTGCTAAATAAAAAATAACGTATATTCTTTGGTCGGGTTTGCAATAAATTGCAAATGATATTGAAGTACACAGAGAAGCACATGCAAAATTCAAAGTTACATGTATGATTTAGTATATTTAAGTGTATATTTAGGGTATTGACAAACATGTACATTTATTTACCTGTATTTGTGCTTCCTCTGACCGTAACGAAGAAAACATTCACCAAACATAATACAAACAACTGCTTTGATGTCAACATAGCTGAAAGTATGGTCCTTGAAATGAGATAATGGTCGAAGAATCACCAATCATAATACAATCTTCACAATTACAACCATCTTTTACCCGAATCCACTCCTGTGTTGCTGATGTACAAATTACCAATTATAATGGCGTCACATTTTAGCGATACAAAATTAAATGTTTCTATTCAATCGTATTGGATGCATTTTCATTTCGTTGTTAAATAATCACATGTACATCAATCCCGTCTTTTGTTCAAACAGCAAAATCTTCAGTTGAATATCAGTTCAACCGCTTCAATGAGTTCTCCCATGTTTTCCTGTAAGAGCATATTAACTTTGTGTCTTGATCCATGTCAGACGTCAGGTTTCAAAATGGCGGAGTTACTCTCCCACATCAGAATAAACACATCTCTCCGAAAATACACATCACTCGACAGCTTGTATAGTCCCACCTTATAATAATTTGCTGAGCGACGGCACGCATCGTATTAATAAGCATTGCAATCAAAATGCTGATTATGGCTTTCGAATTTGGTCACGTCACAATTTGTTATTGATTAAAATTCTGTACAGAAAAACGGCATAGGGACATTCCGGTTTAATACCTTTGCTGTTGCCTAGGCAACGAAAGACGCTGTACGTCCGCCATACACCATTGCGCATTGTGCTTCTTCGTTATGTCTGGAAATGTCGTCTTCAATATGGCGAATGTTTGATCAGGGCACTCAGGTTATTTGCACAGCATTGTTAATGCAATGTTTAGATTAGGTATTGCTTAAATATTACTCCATTTTTTGTTGTAATACGTTGATCATATAGTGTCGATGGTTGTGTCAGAGTCGTTTGCATGCATGGTAACTATGCGCAAAGAAAAGGCTGACACCAACATATTCATTAGTTAATTTATATATTCCCCTGACTATTGTTTTGATAAAAGTAAAATTGTCCGATGATGTTCTGCTGGTCCTAGCAAATGACCATGGTCAAAGGCCGGTTCATACTGAGGATATACTTTATAGGGATTAAAAGGTAAATAATTTTTGTTTAGTTATTAGATTTGCTTTGATTAAAAGTTACCATAAATCTGAAGACAAATCTACAGACAGCTTGTTACATTAACTTTTGTATAAATATTTCAAATTTTATCATGATAAAACTCACAGTTTAGTTTCAAGTTTATTTATTTATTTCCACACATCACAAACAATTTTAACACAATAATTGCAAAACATAATACAATTGAAAACACAAGTATAAATGTCACATATTATCTTAAAACTATTACACAACATAGCCTGTATTATCAAAATGAGGAAGTAGTCCGATCATGGACAAAATTCAATGATTTATTATTGTCCAATATAAGGTCTATAACGAATCAATGATTTAAGATCATATTCAGGCATGAAAAATACAATGATGGTTGTGACAAAAATCGATTGGTTTGAAGAAGGAACATAATTATGTGCTCAAGTAGACATCACGATCGTATTATTTTGCATAAATTAGCATCATTGCAATATTGCTACGGGTCGTAAATTCCAATGTGAATTGCTGTTTCCTCGTCAACCAGTTCATCTACTACCCAATTAGTCTATTCCTAGTCCGTCCACTGTCCACATGGTCTAATAATTATCATTTTGTATATTTATCAATTGGTCTAATGACCATTTCGGCTAACAGCCATTTGGTCTAATCTATTTTGGTTTATTTGCTCGTTTGGTCTAATGTTCAACTTTGAGGAGGCTCAAATTCTTGCACCTGGGGGGCGTTTCACAAAGATACTAAGTTGAACTTATCTCTAAGTTGGACTTAAATATTATGGAGACCATTTGTAGTCTTATAATGAAATATGTTCAAAAGCAAAAATTCAAGTATTTTAGACTTTTCATAAATCCACATCAAGAACATGAAATCTCCTATGATAATAGAAAATATGAATGATTTGAATCAACATTTTATGCCTTTTAAAATAACTTTTATTAAATATTTTCAAGGATGCTAACGGCTGTCCATAATTGGTAGGTCCAATTTAGTATTAAGTTCTACTTAGGATCTTTGTGAAACACCCCCCAGGGCTTACATCCTACAGGGCTGTGAAGGGTAAACCCTTTTCAGCTCCAGGAGTAAGTGGCTACGGCCCCTAACTAGTTATTATTATTTTCAAGGGCTTCAGCGTTACTCTGGATCGATTTTTATCTCATTAATGTTCTATACCGTATCCAATTATTACACAACGTTTAATAGGGCAAGAACACTTGATAATTGTGACATGATCATTGAGTGATATCAATCTTTCTCCATCAGGAGGGGCAATTTGAGAAAATATCTAAAAGTAAGATAACGTATATACACACTAGCTCAGGTAACATGAATTTCCTCTAAAATGATCTCTCTCTCTCTCTCTCTTTCTCTCTCCCTCCCTCCCTCTCTCTCTCTCTCTCTCTCTCTCAACTTAAGAGGTGTATGCCTCTTAAGACACATAAAGACACATTAAGACACACCACTTGGTTATGTACTAACAGTGTCCCTCAGTCTGTTCTCCAACACAATAGCATAACTACAGCGCTTTCTCTCTGCGCATTCTTCCATCTTCTCTGAGATTCCCGACCGAGTTCGACTTCGTCGCTCGACGATCACAGGTACAGATTCGACGGCATAGCCCTCGACTTTGAACGGGACAGCAACACCCACAGTCGCGGCAGCTTTGGCGTCGCCAGCAACCGCAAGCCCACACCATGTATCCGGGTCTCCAACAACAGAAGTAGAGAAGGAAGAGGAAGGGGAGAAGCAGGACGAGCGCCGCGTAGAGAAGAGGGCGAAGGTCGGGGGTAGTGTAGACCACTGTCGGAAAAAGGATTAAGCAGAAATAGATGTTGATTGATTGTAAATTATTATTCAATCTGGCCTGTAACAAGTAGGCCCCTATATAATTAATTGTAAATAATTATATTGATATCTTTGGGGAGGCTAAACTCCCGGTTCCCTATAAGTGGATGCCACCCATGCATGCTAACATCATAAAGGGCTGTGGAGGGGAAGAACTCAGCCCAAGGGATGAGTGACTGCGGCCCCTGGTTAATATTATTTTCATGAGCTTAATCTGTTTAGACCGATCACTTTACATTCTCAAAGAAAATATTTTCGTCGACAATTAAGTGCGGCTTCTGATCGACCAGAATATTAAATATAGGAATATAACAATCCGCAAGAAATCATACAGTAAGAAAACGAATAAAAAGAAGAAACCACACCAAGGTGTCACGCAGATCTGGTAACTCCTTGAAAACCAAAAGAAAGAAACCGTTAAGGTATGACATCGAGGAATGAACTGGTTTATACGATGCTTACCCGGGCAGTCGGCATCCTCCTGGTCGCTGAAGTCCTCCTCACCACAATTACCATAACCCTGGTTATCACAAGTCACCGTCGAGTCGATACACCGACTCGTCGTCGTACACGTGAATGATGAACACGAAGTGTCTAAAACAAAAAACGATGATAATATTAGAAAATGATAGATCTATAATGAAGGTCCGTTAGAGAGGACAGACAGATGAAAGATAGAGGGGTAGGTGGAAAGAGACAGAGATAGAATGAAAGTGACAGAGAGAGACGACGTAAAGAGACAAGGGTCCAGTGCCTCAGGGGTTGGAGTAGTGCTGTTGAAACCGAGAGGTCCTTCGTTCAATACCAAGTTAAAGTGCTACGCCATCATGCAACATTAAGGCCATAGAGTAGAACGTGGTATACGGCGTAACGGGCCAACAAGGCTTATAGGGCAGTCAGTATCCCGCTGGTCACTGAAGTCCTCTTCACCACGGTAGCCGTAGCATTGGTTGTCACACGTACGTCACCGTCGAGTCGGTACACCGACTCGACGTCGTACACGTGAACAATGAACACAATGTGTCTCCGAAAATGGGATAGATTATGTTGAAGGAGAAGGGTGATGAAAGGAGAGGGAGGAGGTAAAGGATGGAGCGAGTGATGGAGGGAATGTGAAGACAGAAGGATAAGAGAGAGAAGGGGAGGGTGGAGACAAAGGGGCAAAGATGGAGAGTGTATATGGAGAAGGGATGTTCGGCGTGGACAAAGGCAGAGACAGAAAAACAACGGTATCGAGGAAGAGAGCGGATGAGACCCAAAAAAAAGAGAAAAGACAAAAAACCATATCGGGCCTCCTCGAGCATGTACTGAATGCGTGGTTCTGATTGGTTTAAAGTTTAGTTGTGTTTGATCACAATACTATTTAAGAGGCTCCTTGGTCCCGTTGCATTAACATGTTACCATTGATGTTGAATTTGCCATCAATATTAACTGCCAAGGCAAGATCACTCAACGGCAAATCAAATCAAGGTTTCAGTGGAATTTCTCATTATTGACAAAGTTACCATCAATGGTGTAATGAAAAGCAATTATTCAAAATAGAAAGAATGCTGTAGGTAGTGTACCATGATAATATCTTACTCACGTATCACAGTTTATTCTTAAAAATGCGTTAAATTGTCATGTTTCAATATTATTATATTTTTTACCGTCTGAAAAGACAGTGTAGATGGCCCTGAAGTCCATGACGCTGAAGTCTCCCGATGCTTGGAGCCTCATCGTTAGGCTGCTCCCCGATGAAAGGATCAAGCTAGGTCTGTCTGTACCACAGAGTGTGTTACCTAGCTGGCTGGAAGATGTGCTGTGGCCATCGAAAAACTCCACACTGGCATGGTCGCAGTCGTCATTTGGAGAGTCATACCTGGACAAAAAAGACAAAATATTAGCCTCTGCTATCAAAGCCTCAGCTAATACTGACAATTGTCAAATTCATTATCGTCATTCCAGCTTGGTTATGACGCCATTGTCTTCGTCAAAATTATAATCTTCGTCATCGTTGTCATCGTCGTCATCCGGAATAGAATTTGAAATTGTCATGTTTGTACGTAAAATATTACACGTGTTTTATCAAGTACTCCAAAATATCTTTATTACGTGTGGTGAAGAAAAGAGAAGAGAAAAGAAAAGAGAAGAAAAGAGAAGAAAAGAGAAGAGAAGAGAAAAGAGAAGAGAAGAGAAGAGAAGAGAAGAGAAGAGAAGAGAAGAGAAGAGAAGAGAAGAGAAGAGAAGAGAAGAGACGAGAAGAGACGAGAAGAGAAGAGAAGAGAAGAAGAGTAGAAAAGAGAAGAGAAAAGAAGAGTAAAGAAGAAAAGAAAAGAACAGAAAAGAGAAGTGAATCGAAAACCCTTCAACATCTCTGACACTCCTCAGAATTTGTGCCACCAGTGGTCCTCGCCTTTGTGATGTCTGTCCGTTTATAAATATTTTACGAAGACGCTAACTTCAGCTATAAATGTGGCATAAATTAAAATGCAATACTGAATGTTATGCAGCCTTCTTTCATACTTATTGGCATTCCCTAAACTCCATGAAGGCCATTAGTTTAAATATTATTGACTTGGTAGTCATGAAAGTTTTCTATGTAAGCCATATTTTTCGGTGTTCTGAAAATATCCATTACACAAAATAAAATTGTTTACACATATCTTGGACTATACTTTCCAGTTTCGGTTCAATTTGTCAATTTGATGCGATAACATTTCGTTTGACATGCCTATCATATCGGGGGGTTGGAATACGGGTCATTTTTGAGGGATATAAATGCAATATAATTTTCCATCCATTTTTTTCAACATGCCCCCCCCCCCCATTTTCAAAATAGATTAGCGACCCTAGTCTTACTTACCTTCTACTGACATCAAACCATCTGAAGTCGACCATGACCCTGGTATAAGGTTCATTTGCCTGGATCAGATAGGAGCAATCGATGGTGACGTTATACAGGTCAAAGGTTAACTGGTTTGAATGAGATTTCAACTCCTTGCTGAACGATTCCGTGCCTGCCGTTGTTGCTAGGCAACTGCCGTCATCGGAAATTAGAGTATCTGTTTCGGTGAAAACAGTCTTATTTGATTCAGTGATAAAATGACTTATTTTGATGGAGTTTTTATTCTAAGGAATGTTTTATCGCGATGTTCAAACCTGTATGTTCTGTCATCATCACCCTCCATATTTCCAACGGGTTTCAAAATCAAAAAGTGAATTCTGACATCGGGCATGTAAGGGGATGGGGGTAGTAATGAAATACCTCATATTCCAAGTATATTTCGGGTCGGAGAGCAGGCCTGAATATTTGCAGAACTTGATAAACAGGAGATTGGGAAATTAACAGTTTGAGAGCTTAACATGCAGGCCCATATCATAAGCAAGATGTACCTACTCTATTGCTAATATAAGGTAACCATTACTTGAACCGGTCGTTTTTGTTTGTCAATAAATTTTAGGAACGATAAATTGTCGGCAAAGTAGGACCGGCACACTCCCTCCCCCACCCCGGCCCAGATGGGGGGGGGGGGGGACGTCCCTGTTGTGAACTCATGTGCCATTATGAACAATTATGTAGACAATGTTAAACTAAAACACTAATGCACTAACCTGTTGATATGTTGGGCTGATTTGCAGTGTCTGGTGTTGTCTGCCTCGCCAGACATGCCTCCACCCTTTTACTTGAAATTTGCAACAGAAAACACCACATGAATGCAATATTGATTCCATGTCTTGCCATTTCATACTTTGAGTGCAGGCAATATATTGCAGTATTTTAATTGAATTACCGGTTTGTAAACGTTTATACTGAAAGGGGTACAACGAGTTTGCTTTTTGGCTAGTGTTTGTGTAAGTTCGCGATAGAGGGAAAAAATCGAACTTGTTTGCAGAATGTTGCTAGGCAAACTTCAACTTTGGGGGACGGTATGCGATGCTCTCTCTCTCTCTCTCTCTCTCTCTCTCTCTCTCTCTCTCTCTCTCTCTCTCTCTCTCTCTCTCTCTCTCTCTCTCAGCACTTTTATGTTTAGGTAATTTTCTCCCTTATTTGTGTCAAGTGAGTATGCTGATTTCTTCTAATGAATATTTATAACCCAAACCCTATATGTTTCATAATTGAAGTGTACAAAATGAGTATCGCCCCCCTCCCCCCCCCCCAAAAAAAAAAAAAAATCATTATCATTATAATAGTGATAATGATAATTATTTTAAGAATAACACAAATAAAAATTAAAAAAATTAAGAACAATATTGTTAATAAATTTTAAAAAATAAACAAATATTGTTTGATAATTTATTGTGCATGCTTGTGAAAACTATGATAAATCTTCTGTTATTATCCAATGATATTATGAATAATAGAAAACAATTGTGAATTATCTACTTTTGAAGATCCATAAAAATTCGGACTTTCCAAAGACTTGTTTAAGCCGTTAACCATCGCAGCTGTTCAAGGTATTTTTGTATGACTATAGTTAGATCTTGTGTTATACCTGAAAATCCGATTATTGACCCTAACTGTTCCGAACCATCTTTCATCGCAACACTTCGAGTTAATCCATTAAAACGAGGGAACTTATTCATTAGAGAACGACATGGACGATGGACTGTTCACACTCGTGTTTTAATTAATGTCGAGTTATCACATCAGCTGTGACGGCCAGCCATGACCCGACCCGACCGGGACGAACGGACGGACCCGCCTTGTTGCTTGGTTCTACATGGTCGAGTATTGGACCAAACTCTCACACCCAATATTAATGATGAACCAAAGTTTAGGGATTCATAGGTTTACAGTCGTTATTCATCTGAAAAATTAGAAGTTTTGCTTTTACCTGTTTATTTCTACACGGTGGAATATTGTATCGAAACCACACCTGCACTTGTGTAGCTTTCCGCGTCTCGCACTCACCGTTTTGCTCGAGTGCTATTCTTTAAGTTTATCATTGTACCAATCGACGAGATAGATATCAATTATTGATTATAATTGAGTTATCAACAAAGTTTATGTATTGACCTTTATCATATTTTTCAAGTTAATTAGTGCAAGTTCATTTATATGAAAAATACAATACCATTTTCACAGCGTTTGGGGTTTGCAATGTAAATTTCCTATACACCACTTTACTCCAAGATTCAACCTGCGGACTAAACTTGTCGCTCTGAGTTTGACCAGGACCCCGTCTTACAAAGAGTTGCGACTGATCCGAATCAATCGCAAGTCCTCTAATCAATCGCAAATTTGCAGTCTCCTATCTCTCATGCACATAGTTGCGACTGATATCAATCGCAAATAAGTTGCGATTAATATCAACTCTTTATAAGACGCGGCCCTGATCAACATGATCAATATTCTGCTATGTTATAAGTACCAATAATGCTCTTTAAAGTTTTTTGTTGACTGCCTTTACTTTAAACAAATTGTAGATCTGGGTTGGTTAATTGTGAGGAGTGAATAATGATTTTTCCACTAAGGATGAGCCACCGCTGTCACCAGGGCGTGACTGCCACCGGGGTTACTGAAATGGGGCGTGTCTGTCCCACCCTAAAGCCTACGTGTCAGCATCAGTGTATGATCGATGACCCGACATACCGCGTTAATTAAATACATCTTTTGAATGGGTGGATGAGAAATACTATTCGGGTTAAATTCAATACTCATCTTTTTGGGTATTCTGTATTCATCTCGAAGATTAAGCCGAGATCATTCAAAATTTCAACTTTTGAAGTATCACACTGGACTTGATTGGATCTTAATTGAGATTAGAGAAACTGTTCAATTTTAGGATTCAGTGTTGAGAACATTTGTCATCTGATGTCCGGATTAAGAATGAAATCTGTATCCGCTATATATTGAAAACTATGATAACAGTACGAAATATACTTAAATCAATAATGAAAACAGTTTGAGTGGCTGATAATTCACCAGGTGTAACACCAGGTTTAACAGCGACTGTTGACCCCACTTTACTTCCCGCCTAAAAACAGGACAAAAATAATCACCCTCCCTCACCATCAGCACTGGCACCTGCGCGTCAAAAGAGCGTGAAATCTCATTTCAGCTCGCCAACGAAGAAAAGAAAAATTAATATCTCGTGAGGCTGGTTCAAGGAAACATATCTATCTTTACATCTGTAAATATTACTCTGATTCCGTTTCTTGCTATGCCCGTCGGCCCAGCTGTTCGCACCCCGAGCTGGCCCAAGAGGAAACGTCAATGCGCCTCGAAAGGTTTTCCAATGATTGCTTTGGGCAGACGTTATTATTTAGCTTTAAATATCATTAGTACAAAGCGGGAAAAAGGGCACGCGTTCAGGCAATTTCAGGTTGTTGCTGTACGGGAAAAATTAAAAGACAAAATTATTAGTTTCCCTCTAAATTTCTGTCAAATCTGGTAAGAATTTAGAGCCTGGAGCGGGTACCATCTTGTAATTGGTCTTGGCTTTTATAATCTAGGATTCATTAACAACAAGGATATCTTGTAATTTGCTTCATATTCAGAAACTAAAACTCGTGCTCAAAACCCGCTGCTAAGTTTTGTTTTTAATTAATCAATTTGAACTAATGCGTTTTTGTTTTGATTTCAATACTACAAGCAAATGATATTTCTCTGCTTGCTGTTAATCGATCGCTAATGTTTTACCTTCCAACCAGGTTTATCAGGAAACGACTTCCTTGGATTGAAATCCGTTTATTACATGTATTTCGGTTTAGATCTACTTCGCGAAACTACTAAGATGGTGGATTAAATATTAATAATGGTTTTACCCGTTTACTGTGTACTGCCTATGATGACAGGGCTTAGGAATGTAGTACATTTTCGTCTCAATGAATAAGACTGCAAGACATATCAATGACTATCTTTGAAGTACGTTATCATATAAATAACAAGCTTCTCTTTGAACAAATTTATTGAAAAAATTTAAATTCCAGTAGCCTAAAACTTCATCCCCCTGTTTCAATTTCCCTTTTTACATTTATTTTTCTATGCTAAGGCGCTTCAAGAACCTTAACAGCCAACAATGCATTTGTGATTAATATCAATCCCCCGTCATACCTTCTCATTCGTCTCCAGATTCTCCTTACCTTAATGGCACTTCAATGGCCCGAATGTTCGTAATTCGGCAAACATGAACCGAGTTTACCCCCTCAGTCAAGTCTGTTTTCTATGAAAATACAAGGTTTTGATAATTTCAAGCCAGTTCCGTTTTTATTCTTCCTTGCCCATGGAATAGATTACCATGACACTGTCTTGTGAAAACTCCACATGGCCTACACAAAGCCGAATCATATTTTACTAATTCCTTTCGTTATGGCGATTAATCTTTCTTTTCTGTCACCCATATCCTTCGCTTTTCCATTATACCTTAGTTCCCTTCTTCTATTTTGAATATGTCTGACAAAGCCACACCAAAACCGCCCACCATAGTCTAAGAAGCCTGTAGACGCAGATCCGGGGGTTCAAAGGGCACTAGTCCCCCCTCTCCCTCTGCTCTGAATAAAATATTAACTGGGTATCCTAGACAGTGTATGCTTCCTAATCCCCACCCCCCCCCCCCCTCCCTCCGTAATTTGGGCACGGGATCATGGTGTATTTCTATACAGAAAATCTGTTCTCGATCAATGTGTCCCCCCCCCCCCCCCCCGACCCCTCATCTTGAAAATGAAGCGACGCCCCCAGACAAGATGGCTGCCTCTGAAGACACCTTGCCCGTCTTCCTCTCGTCCCTGTTAGTAAATACCATACTTCCTCCACCAGACTTCCGCCACTTCTAGCCAGGGTGCCATCTTCAATTAGAAGAGTAATGGGATGGTGAACAGACAATAATGCATGGGATGCCATGGTAGCTGTAGATGAGTAAGAGTAACCAGATGCTTTTCTTGTCCGTATAGAAGAACGTAGGATACCTTTCTTGAGAAAGAGACTATGAGATTGAATCACCGTTAAAATCCCTCTATTTTTAGAATCCTTGTGACCTATAGCTTTCTGAATAGCATTGATATTTGATAATGGATACGAAATTCTTATAAATTTACAAGTGTTGCATCTTCCACAGGAGTCTATTATATATTGTATGCGTATTCAAGGAGGTCCGCACCCCCCCCCCCCCCATGATCAAAATATGGAGGGAGGGAAATAAAATTTAGAATTATGTCAGAAATGTTTTTATCCTAACTCTACCATCCCGAAGATTACATGCGGTGAAATCTAAGAATGAAGAGATTTGAATAAGCACTGCAGCTCACCACCTTTAAAACAGTTTCGATCCTCACGGCAACACGAAAAGAAAAACTTATATCATCAAGTCCCCCCTTTTCAAATATTACACGTCAATCCACCGTAGCATTTGTGCGACAAGCAACGCTCAAAGCTCAGAGATTGAATTAGTTTGAATTAGAGAATTTCTGCCCTCTATTACCAAAATACTGATTATGACTTCCTGATTGGAATTTTCAGCGACGAAAACTGGATGTGACGAAAGACGGGACCCCGCAAGTGCTCCAAGTCGAACGACAGAGGGTGTTCCAACTGGTGGTGGATAATTAGCGGCTCTTGCTTCGATTGAATGATAAAGGTTTCGGAGTGTAGACCGTGCCACGTATTAGGTACACCATTATATTACAACGTACTTCTATCTCAATACGCAAGTAAATTATTTGTAAATTGACTGACAGGTTTGGCGATTTTTATTATTATTTTTTCAACTTGCTTTCTGGAATTAGTCAAGGTTGAGCAATAGGATTAAAATTACCAATTCGCTGATTTAAAGTCATTAATTTGTTAATAGAATGTTTGGGGCGTCACACCCTATACAACCCACCCCTCCTCTTTTTTTCGAACGCATCTAGGAGCCAAGGAAAATACACAAAATTACAATCGGTGTACAATATTCGTGACTTTATTCAAAGATAGCTTCGTATCTCCACTTTATTACTACCGTTTTTAAAATACCACCATGATTAGAATACCGAATCGAGAACATGTGGTGCAGTAGCGGGTAAAGGGCGAGTGCCCCCCCCCCCCCTCCCCCATCAAACTAAAATTCGGCATACCACGCAAAAACGGTGCCCCCTCCTAACCTGTGCCCTTTAAAAACTTAAGACCCAAAAGTCACCTGTAAATCTACATCGGGGAAGGTGACGACGTGCTTGCAGCGCTTGTCCGTATACGTGGCGCTGATCCAACCAGGAATGGGAGGGGCCCCTCTCTCTCCTCTCTCTGCATTGATATACCGTACTTGGTAATAAGTCAACATTTCAACACAATCCTAAGCCCAAGTAAAACCCAGTGATCAGGTATCATAATGTGTTGGTGCGACGTTAGCTTGGGGGCAACTGCTTCCCGAAGACGACAGTGGAAGTCACTGTAATTTGTCTGGACGCCTTGGTAATGACCCATTGACAACTAACTTAAAGACAGTCTCCGAAAGAAACAAAAGAATGTGCAGAACCATAGAAAACTGCGTGGATCCTTGTCATTTGATTGGAGGATTGTTGGTCACATGATATTCAATAGATGTTCTATTGCACGGGCGTGCATTTTTGGTTATATTTCACCGTGCATTTTTCTATTGAACTCATAACCATTCATTATTTGTATATTATTAGCGTATGAAAACTTTATCTATGTCGACGCTGGTGCCATTTCAAATCTAGGATAAATGCTTGATTCTTAGGCCTTTCGATGTAGCATTTGATATCTTACCAGCTACTGTCTCTCTCGACTCCGATATAGAATGTAGTTTTAGTAAGGGTAGGGGCAGGAGGGGGAGGGGTTCAGGGGGGTCAGTACAAATAACTATCCGGACACCCTAAATTTCACCATCACATGGGGCAGAGGCGTCGCTATTTCTTGATGAAAGGGGGGGGGTGGGGTATTGGACCTGAACATTTTCCGAATGGTCATCAATGTCGGTGATTTGGTTACAAGCAATATAATTTTAAATCTGCCGACATCTTTTTTAAGTGAGGGATGCTGCCCCCACCGAACCTCACCCCCTAATTGATAATATATTTTAGAGAGACTGAGCCAAACCTACTGCTCTCAGAAATGTCATATTTAGGTCAGCGTTACAAAGAGTTCATTACTTTCATTCTGTCTTTCCTCATTATGTTCAATGTGCCGGACCCAAAATGTTTGACAATAGATTGACGCTCATGACCTTTATATATCACAAAATAAGTAAATAAAATGGATCCCCGTGCAGACGCTCCCGATTTGACTGATGTCTCATTTGATTTAAAACAAGATCTCAGTGATTGGATTGAATCGAAGAGGAAGGCAACACTTGTCACAATGTTCGACGAACCTGAGGCTGAGATGTATTCATAGATTGATCTGAATGACGTGTGACTTCCGAAATCCTCCGGGCACTTTCATTCGTAGTCGACGATACAGAAACCGTGATCATGTTTTCGGCAAGCCTACAGACGTGATCGATTTGGTGTAATTTGCTACTAGATCATTCCACTGTAGATATATCCACAGTATAGATTTCGAGCTCGAAAGTAAAGTTCGATGGGACTCAAGTCTGATTTAAAGCCCCTCTGCACTAGTTTGACCAGGAGGGATTAGACCTCCCTGCATGTTCACTGACAGGTGGTTACCTCATCAAATCAGCTCTCATTTAACATAGGGGACCAATGGTCACCGATTACGCATTGTTTGCCACATAGAGGGCGCAAGTAGCTATACGTAGTGCAGAGGGGCTTTAATTTTCAACAAGCCGTCGGCACTTTCATGCTATCAAGGAAGAAATGCAGCTATCCATGACCATGGTATTATTTTCACCAAATGTACAGATCCAGTTCGAACTATTTTACTTTGGTTTTAAAATTCGACAGTTTATTTTTCTATTCCAGTGCAATCATCCAGTATAAGAAAAATGACCATAGTATTGTTTTCAATGAACCCTCACTCCATATGCCTAGAACCGATTTGATTTTAATCTGGTTTAATTTTCGACAATATTAAGTATTCGGTACCTGCACCTGTAGAGGTGTCGCGGTCTAACGGATACGTCGCCGGACAGTAGCTTACAAAGTTCCTGGTTCGAGTTCCGTCGTGTCACTATTGTCATTTGGCAGGACATCATTCTACATTTGCCTCTCTCCACCCAGGTATTAAATGGGTACCGGTAGGAAGGAATTCCTTGAATGATGTGAGCACTGAAATCGGTATAGCTTAGCAGAGCAGGGGTAATATTGGAGCGCTTTGAGCACCTTGCGTGGCGGTTATGTTTGCTATATGATATATATATATATATATATATATATATATATATATATATATATATATATATCCAAGCCGTTACCTGCAAGCACTCATTAACAAAGAATGATAACCCTGGTAATATTTTGTTTTAGTTTTCGACAAAGCCTATACTCCGAAGGCCCAGGTGAAGTCTGTTATAAATTCTGCCAAACAATCTCTAGGTATACCATCCTCTTTGGACGCGCATGTAGTCAGTTTAAAGAAAGTTTCCGACCAACCCGCAGATCCAGATCTATCTAACCGAATCTGGTATAATGTCTACAATTTACATGATTAAAGCTCACGTTTACTGTTGGAACTTGCGTGCAATAAGTTTAAAGCAAGGCAGCCCTGGTAATGTTTTCGACGAACCCACAGACCTGGATCGATCTATCTCGTCTGGTATAATTTCCTACAATTAAGTCTTCATTACCCCGTGGTACGTGCATGCAATCAGTTTGGTCCATGGAGAGACAACCCCGGTAATGTTCTGGAGGAACCCCAGATGAAAGTCACCCTGCCCGAGGTCTGTCAGGGTCTGTCAGGGTTTCCGACAGGTTCTTACAATCTTACTGCTTGCTGGTTCCAATATCCTGCAGCTGTCCATCCATGTACTAAGTTAGTGGAGGAGGAGGTGTCGACCAAAAGGAGGCTCCGTTTAGAGATGAACATCAGGGAGGGAAAAGAACAGTTTCTAGGAGACTTTTCAATACTGTTTATTTCATCAAAATCGGTCTAAACTGAAAGATAGGGGGATATTAGTAACTATGTAAGTACTACAAGATGAAGAATTTGAGTAAGAAGGAAACACAGAAAACAGAAGTAGAGAATTAAAATGTGATACTAAGTGAAGAGGTAAAAACAGAGCATGACAGGTGGAGATGGGGAGACAGATAGAGATAGCAATTGAAACCCAAACTTTCCAAAATTTCGTTAAGTGATTTAGACGCCTTTTTTGTAGACATACAGTAACAGTATAAGCCATACAACTACCAAAATATCAGTTTCCTCCAGATGATGACGTAAAGTTTTATTCTTGTTTCCTATATAAAACTTATATTATTTCCATTTACCCCAGTCGTAGTTTCGCTCACGACTACGAACAACATTTCGTAGCCATGAGCGATACTATTTATTCAAGAAAACGGTAGCAAAGATACTTTTATATTATCTAACTGAATGAGTCTCAGATTATGATGCAGCCGTATGAACATTCTTATCAAAATCAAAATGCCAACCTTGATCAAACTTTCTTATCATATTTCCTCCAATGTCAAGTTTAGTTTCAGAACTTGTTTTACACGTCAAACATTATAATAGGATGCTGCGACATGGTTTGGAAAATTCTCGGTGAAAAATCATTGGCGTATGGGCACAATTTGGCCTGGGGAGGGTGCTTTCGTCTCTTGCCCCAAAATCAACCTTCCAGTTTCGATACCAAATTGCTGAAAAGCATAAACTATCATTAAAAGATGTTACTATATTTCTAACATTTTGATAAAAATGCATGATAGTATTGATCATGTCTTTAGTCTTTAAACGATTGCTCCTGCATTCATTTAATCCTGAATTATTGTTTCATTCCTCACCAATGCTAGATAGCCCACAACGCCTTCGTGACCAAGGATGTACATAATGTTGAGAGGAATTTCGGAAAACGAAGAAAAACGAAACCACTTTACTTTCCTTGAAATGAAGCTAATAGGAGTTTCAAATCGTCATGTGGGCCGCAGCCCTAACAGCCCCCCCCCCCCTCTCCTCCTCCTCCTCCGCATCAGTCTCAAGTATGTCTGTTGTCAATGGTTATTCTCCGTCGTGTGGTAATATTTTCTGTTACAAACAAGATAAATTAAATTATTAAACATCTTACTTGAGACGAAAATATTTTGTTTCGGAAGAAGGGGGATGAGTAAGGCTGAGCAAATCACCGATGAACACACTGACCTTCAATGCATCATCGTGTCGTAATTATTTCAATCTGAAGTGTGTCCATTTAGTCGGGATTTACTGCTGCGAGTAATTAAGAACAATGGGTGTCAATTACACACACCGTTGAGCGTACATGGGTCTACAGAGGAAGATTCGATGACACCATGGGTCAGCCGATGTCCCGACGGATTTTCATATCCATTTTTTTTTCTCGATGACCTAGATCACATTATGTAGAAGACGTAATATAGTTGTCGTCAACACCAAATTCAATTTGAGGGTAATTTTCGGTAGATTTGGAAAGCAATTCTTGGGAATTGGTAAAGCCTTGAATGTGTCAAGGCTTTGGTAATGTTTGAGTAATGAGTTGCGCTGGTGATTGATTAGTTGGTTGTTGTGTTCTTAGCCATTGCGTCATCCGATGCCCATTTTTAGTACGAAATCATCTCCTATCTTAATCATAATTTACAACAGATATAGGCCTATAACAGGTGTCGAAAATTCGTTTATTATCTGTATAAAATGTTATTCTCTTTATCATATCACAATATTCATGTTAATGTACTTGCCTAGCCTATACACAATGTCAACAACCCACGTATATAACGAGGAAGTTAACTCCACCAACACATTTCATGACACCATAAAATACAATGATCATACAGGTCGAAAATGCTTTTGTGTTTAAATGTTTCTATCTGACATCCAATTATAGACCTACCGGAAAATCCTTCCCCTCCTCCTCCCTCCCCCCCCCCCCCCCCCCCTCTCTCTCTCTCTCTCTCTCTTTCTTTCTGAAATAATTATGCTTTCAATCTTCTCTCTTTCTCTTTCCGTCTCTCTTTCTCTTATTCTGTCTTTTTTGTCTACCCCCTTTCTATATACTCTTTCCTTCCCTCCTCTGCTCCTCATCATTTATTCCAACGCAAAATTTCATTTGGATCAGTGAAATAAGTAAACGCGAAGCTCGGCAAAAGTAAGACAATATCCCAAACCTCTCAATAGCTTTTATAACTTGTTTCAAAACAATATCTCATTAAAGCATCAGCTTTATCTTAAATATTCAACAAAATATCATCGTACACAGACATGGAAAGATTAGCAGCATGTACTCCATCATAGCAAGTCTGTAGCTTTTAATTTTAAAGAAGAGATAGAAGCTGGCGCTGACGAGGATCGTCCTCTGTATCTTTTTGTCGACGAAGGCGCCATATCAATTTTAAAGGCCAACAGATTCGTTATCAGTGAGTTTTGTTTTAAGCAACGCCTGACCTAGAAAGCTTGAGGTCATTGACAAGTTCATCTTTAACAGGTCGAGAATAAGCTGCGTCTAAACTGTGATAATCTTGTATGATTATAATGATGACGAAGTACCAGATGCACGGTGCCATATTACGGTCTATCCGAACTACATACAAAATACAAGTTTCCGCAAACTTCAACAATGCGCAGTTACTTGAATCTAATTTAAATTAATTAACTTGCGAATTTATGTATCAATTAAACAAATACATAGGCCCACAATGGAGACTGAAGACTATCAATGACAATTGTGTTTGGGTGTCCAGTTCACATTTTAATTTCAGATGTGTTGTTTACAAAAAGTGTACGATGTGGGACACAATACTTCTTTCGGAAAATGTATACACATTCATGAAAAAGTATAAAAGTTTAATCATACCTACAAATACTATGATTAAACGAGGTTACACACTATGCATTGTATGTAATTATATTCAACCCAAGTCTCTTCTCTCTCTCTCTCTCTCTCTCTCTCTCTTTCGTCCTCTCTCCCTCTCTCTTTCTCTTCCTTTCTCTCTCTCTCTCTTTCTCTCTCTCTTTAACAATTTCCCTCACTAGCCTATTCCTGTAATGCTAAGATAATTATGTGCATAAATAATTATTATACAATTAATGTGGAATATTTGTACACAACATTACATTTTAAAAAACACAGAAGCAAGGAACAAATGTATACTAGGACAGAAAAATAGAACAATCTTTAAGTCTTACTTCATAACTTTAAAGCATGATCTACGATTAAACATTGAAAGGTTTGATATACTAACCAATATCGCCGGTTAGAAAAATCATGTTAATGGGTTGTAATAATTTCATACATTTTCGAAAAGAAAGTTATGTATTCTGAAGCAACATAAGGTTAATGCCCTTTGTTATTGCGTAACTCAATACACGTCTACATCCAAACAATATAAGCACGTATATGCACATAATTATAATACACGAATAAAATATCACGCATAAAAAAAAAATCACATTCATTACACGTACAGGTGTACATTAAAAAGGCATTATAATCTACCTGCACATAATTTCGAAGAAAAGTAACAATCATTATTGGTAAGGATAAGTACCACTAATGGCCTCCCCTCCTGATAATACACCTGATCAGAGATCTGAGATCAATTTGTCATTCAGACATGTCGAAGGCACGATTGTACAGAGATCATGATTGTAATTGTATCTAATTTATAGAAAAGATTATCTACAGTGCATTTACAAATACAATATATAGTGAGTGAAATGGTAAGCATGTCAATTTCTTCTATTGATTTTCTTATAAATTAAATTGTATATACACTTTTATTGAAATTTTACACCATGAGCCATTGAGGTCATTGTTCAACAGCCATCTCTTGCCTACAAAAATAAAGACTAGTTACATATTGTAGTATACATTTTATGAGCATCTTCTTTAACCTCCTCTTTCGTAAATTTCGATTTCTTTTCTTGAGCTTCATGTATACGATAATATTATAATACAAAATGTGTCATTATAATGTTTTAAACAAAATCATTTGATAATTATATTATTTTTATTATATGAGACGACACTTTCAGCCTCTGCTTGTGGTCACTAATTATACACCGATACATATTAATACAAATTAAATAATAGGCATATTAAATAGAAATTCATTATTTGTAATTGACCATAACGTGAAATATAAAAACAAATCATTAACGTAGCTATATATGTCATGTGTAATTAACACCCATTACGATGAAATCCCACAATCATTCATTAAGGTGAGAAATTCAACAAAATATGGTATACCTGACTTTCATTTAAAACGAGTATTTGTTAAGTTAGAGTCTTTAGGTTGTTTAATTATGAAAATTATGAAAAATACAGAAAATTATGCGAATTATCGATCTATTTCTATTGATATCCTGGCAAGTAAAACGCCTCTCGAACTGATATTTCGAGTTTAGAGAACTGTGCTTTTGTACAGGTGTATGATATACATGTGCTAATGATGATTATTCTGCAGGCTATAGAGGAATATCATAGAATAGTCTGATTACGTCATAGCCAGATTACGTAATTATTACGTCTTATATGACATCCCGACAAAATTAATGTGACTCTACAATCGGAAGTGTCACTTTAAGATTCATTTCAATTTAGAGTCAGCGGTTAAAAGTTCAAGACTCTTCTGGAAGACTTCGCAAAATATACCAGCGATTGATTTCTACCCGTTATTAGTCCGGGGTAATAATGGTCTCTTGAGATCGTAAAATAGTTCTTGATACCAAGAGGCTCTTCAAATCATCGACTATAGAGTTCGAGATGATAATCAAGATTGAATGCCGTCCCTGACAATCTTTCTCGCATTACGGTCAGACGGGCCTGGTCTACGGCAGGAATTAACTTTGCATTCGTACTCATCAATTTGGGCCTATTAGTATTCAATCCATGCCTTTTTTCAATGATCAAAGTTTAGCTTTAAAAGGGAATCCCGATGTTGACTGACGCATGGAAGATTCATATCAAAGTTATGTTAATCCGTCATGCTTACATATTTTTGTCCAACACCTCTCCCTGATTTTGCTTCATCTTCGTTGCGAATTGAGATCTCAGAGTCTTTTCACGTCATAATTATCTAGGCCAGAAATGCACCTGGCCCTTGTCATTCAGTTATGCTTCTTCAAATGTTATCATTTTACAGGCCTAGTCTGCAGTGATTAGGCAGATTCCATCTAGCCTAGCTATCTGGTGCTTCACGATACGCTGTCTTCTTCTATTCGTCTTCAAGAAGTCTTTAATTCAACTAGCGACCGCAACTCCGTCATCGCGGCTATTACAGCTAATTTGATCAAGGAATCCTCTTTGCATTTTGTAATTTGAAGATCACCTTGCGAAACGTTTCGACCCTTGCCAAACCGCAGAGAAGATCCTTGAAGATGGAGAGCAACAGCGCCCAAGAACTCTACCGAACTCCCCGCATCCTGGACTCAGTGGTAGAGTAGGGGTTTAGTAACCGAGAAGTCCTGGGTTCGAAACCACGGTGTGGCGTTAGTGTCCTTTGGTAAGGCATTGATTCACATTACCCACTCAACCGGATAGAACTTAAATATAGGTACATCCGGTTGCGTTATCTTATCCTCTCTTAATCACGTTGATGGCTCAGTGGTCGAGCAGTGGAATTGTAACTGGGAGGTTACGGGTTCGAAACCAAGTCGATGCGCTAGCGGGCTTTGGTCATGTTGGTAACACATTAATCCTCAGTATCAAGTCATTACCAAGCCCATCAAATAGGACTGTAAAATGTAGGTCCATCTCTTTGCTTACCTACAAGCATAATAATGCTCTCTTAGCAGTCAGATAAACGATGTCATCAGTCAAGCGATGTTCGAACCATTATTTGAGAGGCTCCTTCTTGGTGGAGTGGTTGTTGCCGCTGACGATGTGCGTCATCTGCTTGTTGGAGATGATCCTGCGAAGAAATTTAGCAGGTTGGTCGATGTCAGCAAAGCGACACTGGATGATGCAACGGAGGACATCTGCGAGAAGAATGGCAAAGACGAAGACAAAGAAAAAAATGTTATCATTATATTGGCACTGATAAAAGGAAGAAAACAGAATTTGAGTTAGGAGTCGATATGAATGTTAAGCAAGAAAAGTGATGTAGCGCCTTTATGCGCAAAACATGACCATGATGACGAGATGTTTTAACAAAAAGACAACAAAAAATAACTAGGACTTTACTGTGCCTTTACATTACACATTGACAAGGGGAAAGAGATATTATTTAAAAATTAAACAAAACACTTCGACTGTCTTGCAATTTTGTATTGACGTAAAAATATCGATGCACTTGTGAGGAATTGACGATCTCATACTAATACAGTCATGTAGATGGATTAGACATCACTTTGTCAATAACAAACAATTATCGTTGACATGATTGATGTCTCAACATGGTCAATTAACCCACAAAGGTTTTTTAAATGAGTCATGACTAGCGTTCAAGTTTAACCTATATTGCTAATGATCTATAACCCAAATAGCTGTTTTGACACGGGGGTAGCCATAGCAGAGGAGAAAGTAAATGACCCCCATCACAATTCTGCTTCAGGAAATTCCGTCTGGTTCATAGGGTCCGAGAGATGGACACAAGGGACCAAGGGGGTCTCCGGACAGAAGAGGAGAGGGGTCATGGTTGGGCTGATTATGAGATGACCACCTCTAAGAATTACCTCCGAAAACTACTTTATTGTCATGACTTGTAAGTGAAGTGTAATTCCCCTTTCGATTCAAAATACAAGGAGGGGTATCCGTATTTCTTATTTGTTTTAACTTGGTATTTGTCTGGCTCTATAGAGTGCAATGGATGTACTCGAGGGACCAATGGACCTCCTAATGAAAATGGATAGGGTCATGGTTGAGCTAACTTTGAGATGACTACCTCTAAGAGTTACCTCCGAAAACTGCCTAATTGGTCAAGAATTATAAATTGAGTGTAATTCCTTTTCTGATTCAAACTACAAGGAGGGGCTATCCGAATTGATATTTGTTGTGCGTCTGGCTTATAGAGTCTGACAGAAGGAGAAGGATAGAGGATCATGGTTGAGCTCATTTTGAAGTGCAGTTCCTTTTTTCATTTTAAGATACAAGGAGTGGTATCCTTATCCAAAACAATTATACTTAAAGAGAAGGTTGAGTTCTGGGAAGGGGTAAAAAAATAATTTGTGAGCGTTATCATTGTTATTTTGCAAGGGTGGAAGAACATCAGATTAAACATGTTCCCTGAAAAGCGTGGCTCTTCAAATGCCTTCATATTCTAAATATGACATGAAACATCGTAAAAATCGAGGGGTAGGTTTTTTTCGTCACATGTGCTCGTGTAGTCCCATATACATCATTCTGTGTACGTGCTTGTAACTTTGCCAAGATTTGGCCAAATTTCTTATCATTTTGATGATTCCAGAACCTTGCAATGCACACGAATATTTATATACTAGATGATCAACCTTTTCTGATAGATTCCACACCGTTTCTTTCACAATGCAATCACATGACCAGAACTCAACTTTATCTTTAAATTTGCTTGTGCTTTAACAGGATTTTGATTGTTCATCCGTGAGAGAAATTGCAAAATGACACTTAAAGGAAATTAGTCTAACCGTAATCTTTAAACCACAATTCAATATTTTTCTTTTGTCTTTACTTTCAGTGTTGGAACTAATTAATCAAGAGGTGGGGGTGTCGCGGTTTATCACTTCTTTTTTTAAATTCCGCTTCTATTCATTAAGTCTCTTCTCCTTTTGTTGAAATGAAACAAAAGTAAACATCTTTGATACGACTGACATCAACTCTACTGGGAATGGTGACCAGGGCAAGGAGTTGCCCCGGTCATCACGGTCTTGATTTCAAAGTGAATCCTCCCTGTTTTTAAAAACTAAAGCATATTCGGAGCAGACGACACCCGCCTCCTCCTACTTCTCCGATGCATCGTCTTCCAATATTGGAATTTCCTTACAAGACGTTGACCCCACATACACTTTCTGTGACCTGGCGCACTGAGGTGCGTTCACACTGTGCTTGCATTCTTGACTTCTCAAACTCCTTGTAACAATGTTTCAAGTGTATGGGGTCCATCCTCACAGGACGTTTTCTTGGCTCACTGATCGAGGCCTCTAACTTTGAAAAAGTAGAACGCACTCCCACTGCGGGGTGCACAGACATTGCGACACTTTGAATTCAATATTGAATCATTCGAAATTGGGAGGTTGGCAAGTTTCCATTGCTAGCATTGTGCGGTTTTAAAAAGAAGCACTGACAAAGTTTGAGGCGATGAAGCACCCACGGCCGATGCACGAGCTGGGATGCAAAGAGGCATCCCTTTCAAAAGAAGGATGGGCACACCTTTTCACGTGTACGTCATTTTTTCCCCACTCTTCCCAGACGTTCATGAATCAAAGAAAATGTTAACATGCTCTTTTCCTCATGAACATCTTAGATTAAGTGATATACACCCTTTCCTTCCCTACCAAACGCCCGCCTCACAGTAAATTCTTTATATTATGTATTATCTACAAACTGAATAGTACAATACTCATTTCTGTTCACCTCGGAATTGCTGACACCATTTTTATTTTCCTTTTTTCTTCTTTATTTCATTGTTTTTTTCCTTTCATATAGGCGGTCACAAATCACACCCAATCCTGTTTTATTCTCACCTTTTACCTTTTTTCTTTTTTTCTCGATATGTTTGTTTGTTTAAAACAGCACTGCGATGAAAGGAGCCTTCTTTCCCAATTGTTCTCGACATATAATAATAATATTTTACATATCGAGTCCAAACTCGCGGACAGATCTTATTTTATGACACGAAACATCTGCATTTTTCGAACGCAGGGCCGGGTTATGAATGAAAACAGCCAGAAGGGAAATATTCAACTTGACTTTGAGCCCGGCTCATTTCCCACGCGAGCTCTGATGTCTAATTGGTATCCCGTATGGCGTCCTTAGCTCATGGTAGACAATTAGAAATCGAAGTTCTCTCTTTTCATGTTGTGGTTTCTTGGCATTGTGATAAGATTCCCAAGTGTGTGTCTCTCCAAGATGATTCGATTTGAATTTTAAAAGCACATTCATTTCCTTCTGCCGAAGTATGTAACAATAAACAATAACACAATAAACATTGCAAAGAAGGAAGCACAGATTCCCGAAAACGGAACTTCTGTTGGGAGCGCCAACTCAAGATATCATTTGCATTTTAAATGAACATTTTGAAAATATTGGTGTTTTTTTTAATAATACATTACATTTCTTTCTTCATGGAGTTTGTTTTTGGACATGATGAGTCGCTGTTGATTTTTAAAATGCCCCTCCCCAAGGAAAAAGAAGAAGAAGAAGAACGGATATTGATGTATCACTATCAGGAACAATAGGCCTTTTGTGTGTATCTTGTAGGAAGTTTATCTACAACCTTTTTAACCCATGTTTATTAATGCGTAATTCATTAAAGTACTAACTCAGGTCATTTGGTACACTGCTTTTCGAAACCTGATAGATTTGGACATTGTCCGATGAAAATCTGTCTGGAGCAGATAAACAGTCATGGAAAATAGATTATCTTTATATTGTATCTTATTGTATTAGCAGAAATGCATTTGTATAAACATTTCCATTACTTCCTGAAGACATTTTTCTGTTTTCTTCCAAATCATAAACACAATTTTTAGTACAATAATCATACACAAACAATCAGTCAAGTTTGTACCCATTCCCGCGCCAAAAATTGTTTCATATAATTTAATGTTGACATTCTATTGTTCAAAATACCTTTTTACCGGTAGTTGTTCATAAATTTGAACATTGGGTATACGCGCTTCGAGAGTATTTTACACATCCATATGATTCTTCTTGAATCAAGCGATTATTGATATCATCTAACGCCTTCCTTGATTTAACCATGGAAACATAAAGTAAGATGAGCCCATGAATGATTTAACGATACCAGCGTAGTATGTATCATTTCTGTGGGTAGTATTATCTTCCAAACCGTGTTAATAACCTCAACCACTACCGGTGTTATGTTCATGACCAGGACCGGTTATATTCTTCTTATCTTCGATGAGTAAGAATGAGTGGGTTGGGTTATATTCTCATTAAAGATTACACAAACTAGTACAGGTCATGTGAATCAAACTCCGTTGGGGTTATTGTGAAAAGTTAGATACTTATTACTAGACATTTAAAAAAAAAAATCTGTTTTCGTGTTTATTTCGTTTTCTTTGCGTTATTAGGTTTGGCAATTATGACATCGATTACAAATATAATCAATCTTGCTGAGAAATCTCATAGAGTGAAAAAGTTTTAACACCACAAAAATAGATATATGGGACTACTAATATGTAGGGATCATGATTCGGTCCAAAATAATTCCTAATTCAACATTACATGTACACATGTTTTGGAAAATTATAGGGCATTTCAGGAAGCAATCCGTTTCATTTAACATTGGTACTATAGTATACAGGTATGTGATATTTCTTCTACATATAGGAATAGAAAGAATGTGAAAACCCCCACAAAATATTTCCCATCTCTACAATAAATCGAACGTCTCTTTAAAGGTAAAGACCAGTATTGGAAACACCCCAATTTCAAAAAATGAAATGGAAGCTCTCATTACCAATCATGTGAAAGAATATGTTTTGACTAATACATGATGATAACAAATTTGCTGGGAAACCGCCTACTAATTCATATATTTGGTAAATTTGTTTCTCTCATGGTCTGTGAGAGATATAGGGTAGTCCCATATACATCTTTCTGTGTATAGTGCTTGTAACTTTACGAAGAATGGGCCAAATTTCTTATCATTTTGATGATTCCAGAACCTTGCAGATGCTAGATGCTAGATGATCAACCTTTTCTGATGGATTCCGTAACGTTTCTTTCACAATGCAATCGCATGACCATAACTGGTCTTTACCTTTAAACGGTTGTAAAGAAGACAACAATGCTTTAACGGCAGGAAGGATGTGGGATTAATGTTGTTTGTATTTTTTTTTTCTGTTTGTACATGTAAGTGGGAAGGAAATGTAGGAGCTGGAAAACAACACCACTCCTTTTTAGGGTTGTAGTTTAACCTGTTTAGAGCAGCAAATTCAGAGTTCATAGCTGAATTTGGTTAAATATCTCGTTCAGTTTGTGTTATTCCTATGACACCTTTGGTGTCATGCCCGCTTTATATTTGTTTTGTAAAAATTAAGCCTTATTTAAGTTACATCCTTCATAGGATATCATAAACACGCTATTGTGTAAATAAGTTGAGGATTACAACTACATGTATGTTGCAGATTTCTAAAATAATTATTTAAAAATAATCAGTTTTTAGTGCAGACAAAAGGTGAGGGGTTCATTCAAATGATTCACCATTTTCCTTTTAGAAAGTACGTTCCACAATTTTCAAACTATTCATTCCATCTCGTATGACAAAGAAACTGAAAATACTATAGCAGCTGATTTTTCTTCGAACTCCGGCATAAACGCATCAAAGTCATCTTATCAAATCGATCAATCATATTTAAAACTGCATTTTTCGCTTTAAACCCCCATCAAATACTCCGAAATTTCTACTAATCTTCTCAATCTCCTTAATATTCATATATTTTGAAAGTCATTCAGTAATCGACTGTGCTTAGTTGTACTTTGAAGACGTCATTTAGCTTAACGAGATTAGATTACCATGTAAGGAGTTTACACCTCGGGGTTGAACCGGTAGGGGTGAACTTATCCCCCTGATTGGTTGCGGTTTTTTAACAACGGGGGTCGCCTCAAAGTATACCCACTCAGTTCAAGGCTTTCATTCATAAATTCTTAATAAGCGTGGCAAGCGATCTTTCTTTCTTTCTCCTTTCTTCTTTTGGTTAGCATTGAGGTCATGATTGATGGTGACAGGTTGGTATAATTATGATTATAATTGTTTAATTCAGTCCATGTATTGGGGAAATGCTGCTTGTTCAGGAATTAGACCACTCCAGCTAGCTCAATGGAAGAAGGAATGTCATTGAGCTGCCAAACGACATGAAAACATTTTTGAAGTGCCGAAAATAATACGAGAATACCGTTTTCTTTATACCACCGACGCGCTTTAATTGCATTATATTATCCATTCTCAAAGTGATTTATCACCCAAGTTAAGGAAAGAATGTCACATTTTGACCATTTTTGTTCTACAAAGTTGATATCTGGGCGGATCAACAAAAAATGATAAACTCATATGAGTTTCAGCGTCGTTGAAAGTTAGGAAAATGTGTACCGTGATTCGAAAAGTTTACTGCAATCATTTTAGTAAGAGTTTCCCTCTCAATCATTGCCTGATAGTTATATTACATCCATTAGATTTGAACTCAACTTGATATAAATTAGTTATATTAATCGTAGGGATAGGCCTAAATAATATTTGATAAACAAACATTGTTTCAATTATCACAATCTTGTTGGTCTAATGTTTAAACTTATCATGTCATCTGCCTACACCAAGTCATGATGAGCAAGACCCTCTCCGCTGTTAAATCCTTGAAACTCGTGGGTTAAATTCGGGCAGAGTTCAATTAAAAGTAAATGACTCTGAAGCATATTGTTTAACCTAGGCCTATGTTTTTATAATAGGTGGATAGCTTCCTCTATCGGTTTTCCAGGAAACAAATAAAAGGATATTCAGGTATGGGTATTGTAATTTGAAATTGATAGGCTACTGTTTGAGTAATTTGGGGTTTAATGTGTGATATATTGAGACAGAAACGGATACCGGCGATAGTTAAAAAAAAACATGATTTTTATAAACATCATCGTAGTTTTTAACAAATTGTGTATGATGAGTAAAAAAAAAAGTAAAAGAGAGACATTTGATTTTCCTCCTTCTTTCTCTATCTCCTCTCCACTCGCTTCCCTTTTCGTAATCACTCACAGCACTGAGTTCGTATAACATGTATTCGTCTATCATGCTTTCTTACCATATAGGCCCCTATAAAAAGGCTAATCATTTAAATGGGAAGCTACCGAACGTGAAATAAAAAATAATTATGGAGAATAAATTGTTTCAATTACGATTGAGACTTACTTTTAAAGTGCGGATGTTTGGTCGCATAGATGAATGGGTTCACACAACTCCCTAGGAGGTATATAGCTCCAGCATAAGGCACCAGGTGGTCACTCCCTGGTATCATCAACGAGACGCTGTACGGCGTCAGGCACAGGAAGAAAGCGATCACGACATAAAACAAATTTCTCGTGATCTCAATCTGTCGTCTGCTAAAATGCTGCTTGGTTTGCTTCCTGTTTAAGTCCTGGAAATACTTATCACCCTTCTCCGCCGATTCCGACGTACGCGACATGGGCGGCGACGTCGCAACGGCGTCGGACGGCGTCTTAGGCGGGAAGGATGACGACGATGGTTCCGTTGATGACATCGATTTCATGTGACGTCGCACGTAGGCGAAGATTTTCACGTAGCAGACGACGATGATGACGAGAGGACCGGGGTAGAAGATGGTGGCGAGCATCATGTCGTAGATGCTGGCGTTGGCGTTGTCGGTGTGCTTCGGTCCGCAGCGGGTGTACTTCTCATCGAACCCGATCTCACCGATGGAGAACATGGGCGGGAAGACAGTGAAGACTGTCGGTACGATCCAGGTCAGGAGTGTCGTGAAGACAAGGTTGCGGGTTCGATAGAAGCTACGGTAGCGGTGACTAGGCTGAGTGACGAGGAATAGACGATTTAAGGCAATCGCAGCCAGGGTAAAAATACTGCATCCAGATGAGATGATGCTGCTTGCCGCGGCGATCGAACACGTCCAGTCGGCGATCGGGTACCGCTCCGTGCTCAAGACGGCGATGACGTGGAATGGCATGAGAATACACGTGAACATATCGGCAACACTGAGGTTGACGACATACACGTTCGTCGCTGTCCGGAGCTTTCTCGAGAGCGCGACACCGGCGATGACGAGGCCATTTCCAAAGAGTCCGACGATGGCAATCAGACCCGACACCGTGGCAAGAAAGATCCTCTCCGAGTAATGAAGGGGACTCTCGTAATCGTACGGTGCTTCCGTGACGACGAAGTCCGTTTCATTCATGATGACGTCTTATGTTTTGTGCCTTGATAATGCGAAAACAGTGACTTTTCTTTGTTTATGAGCGATATTTGACCCCCAACACGTTTTCAAACTGAGCTTAAGTATACATTTAGAAGTGATAGGATGTATGGATGTCAAAGCAAAAAACAGTGTCTGCGATCTTGTAATCAGATAATGTCTCTCACCTGCTGATTTCCTGGTGTGACCTCATAGACTGACATGAACAAAACAATAAGCCTTTGTGACGTATACGACGCTCAAGATCATGGCAACTTAATCTTAATACATTGATTAACGTAACGTCAGTCGCGTTGCTCAACTCAAAAAACCTGATCACCATTACTTCATTGTCAAAAATCGTCAATGTTTTACATAACTTATCATCTAAAATGTCAATCAGTTCGTAAAAAAATTCCGAGGTATGAACAAATTAATATTCCTTGATTGCTTCAGCCTCTTTTGAATCAAGGAAGGATATCGTTCACCTAATCTCAACACTCGAGTTCGTTAAGGCACGTTTAATTTAATGTCAGTTCCTCTTCACGACAAAGAAAAATATCTTAAACGTATTATGACACCGAAGGGTATGGCGAACTTCCTTTAAAGAGTTACAGATCCAAGTCTAGCAACAAAAACATACATTGAACAAAATGTCTTTCCAGACTTCGTAATGTCATCTGAGATCGAATTACCAGAGGCGTCGAAGGTGACTTGGTGGGACCAGCAATAATCGCAATATTTCAACTTTTTTCAAGAATGCTGTCAATGTCCGCGATTTATCCTCTTCAGGGTTCGATGTCACTTCAAATTCCAGGTGTTTCCAAGAGCAAAGATGTTGAGGATGACAGCAAATTAGGGTTAATGAACCACGGTTGTGGAGCTTTCCAAACGGATTCAACGAAAAGCTGCTTCAATATCCAGCTATCTGTAGCAAACTCGAGGCACGACCGATGCAAACAGGATCAGATCCGCCCAGATATATCCTGAATGTACTTTCAGTTCCTCTGGGGAGGTAATATGATACCTGCTAATAGTAGGTTGACACAAATAAGGAGTAATGTATACTTTTGCGACTCAGATTGGTTAAAAACACCACTTTTAATATCTAAGTATGTGCAGAGGATAAAACACGCAGTTTCCAACTCGAAACGATGACAGACGACGCGAAATAACCACCGATTGGCAACAACACTACAATTTATAGATTTCTATTCCCTTCCTCAAATACAAGGTCAACTCTTGATTGCACGAGCTCGTTATTTGCTACCGTGCGTCGGTTGACGAATCCTTTCGGCAATGAAGTGCTCCTTTCATTTTCTGGCCAAGCCTCGACAACTGCGTCCGCATAACGCAAAACCCGACTACAAATGCTACTACGCTGACAGACGTATTCGTCGGGATGGCTGTGGTGGTGCGCCATCACCGGTAAACTTCACTCCCAGCTGTCTCCGCGATCAGTCATTGATTACAATGACTTTCTTGTAGCTCAAGAGTTCACTACGCCTACTTGATCAGCCCCGATCTATTTGCAAAATAGAAATATCCTTTGTATTCGAAATATTGTAAGGGATTCTTCCTTGATGGCCCCCGAGGCTAAAAAAATATGAGAGAAGTGTTCGTCTGGAAATCATCGTGTTGGGTATCCATCTATTAAGTTATCCTAAGATCTTCCGGTTTTGTGGGGGCCCTTTTTACTCATAGTTTTCAAATTATAGTGAATCGTGGTATACGTGAGCCGCTAAAGCTGATTTCCTTGTTTTCCAAACTGATATCAGGGTTCGACTGATCTAACAAAATTACTGTCATTTTTTTATTTTAACCTCTCGAACTCGATTGCATCTATTTCCGAGAAAAAAAATCAACTCAAAGGCAATATAGTCCAATAGAAATCATGTTCAGATTACGTAATACGTTTAAAAACACTTTGATTAAAAACAATTGATATATAGGAACTCTCTATTATCTCCGAATGATTGTTCTGTAAGACAATGTATTACACAAATCTAGTACTGTCTTGTCCGAATCATCGATTCCATAAGGAAACAAAATCATTAACATATCTTAAAGAAACAAGAATTTCACTATGTTGAAGTTAAAGTGACTGATATTTGATATCACGGATATGTGAAGAGAGAGTGAATCTTATTAAATGTAACAATGAAACCCCAATGTTTGTCTTTCCTGAAGATAAAGCCACGAATTTGAATCGTGACAAATAAGAAGAGAAATGCAGAGCAATTTAATAACGTTGATCCGTATATTGAACAGTATAATAGGAGCCAGTGAAAGCCTGGGAGAAACAGAGATAGAGATATAGGGCAGGGAGGGAGAGCGATATCAGAGAGAGAAAGAGAAGAAGAAAAAGAAGAAGAAAAAGAAGAAGAAGAAGAAGAAGAAGAAGAAGAAGAAGAAGAAGAAGAAGAAGAAGAAGAAGAGAAGAAGAAGAAGAAGAAGGAGAAAAGAAACAGAGGAAGGATTAAAAAAAAAAGAAGAAGAAGAATAGAGAGAGAGAGAGAGAGAAAAAAGAGAGAGTGGAAGGGCGTGTGAGAGGGAGGGGAGGGGTAAGGGGAGGGGGGGGGGGCGGGTATTTAGATAGAAGCAGACAGGCAGATATCAGAACGAAATCGTTTTGCTAAATCCAAATCCACCTTGTACCAACATGGTTTAGCGATGAGGCTCCTATATATTACCCAACGAGAATATTTAGTCATACTTTGGCGGTGACGGAATAATCTAATTCATAAAATCCAAGTTTTGCCGCCATAAATAATAGGTACCCTGGATCTAATATCATTACGGACAGCCACGAATGATGACTATATTTACTGCTTGGCGCTGAACCATCTTTGTTCGTAAATTATTCATCGAATAAGTGTACACCGCAGGAATTTACCCAGTTATCTTGTTATAAAACTTTTCATCAAAGAAGAAAATGTACAATCGAACGGTAACTATATGCTATTCTGAGCCGAAATCTAAAGTAATGAGATAATTATAGATTAAGGATAATAATAGCATGCAAGCTTTAAATTCCGTTTTGCACGATATGTTTTCTTCGATTTCGTTTGACAGAAGCTTAATATGACTCCAACAAGGCGCGTAACCCCCCCCCCCCCTTTGGTATTTTAATGTGTGTTTTTTTTTTAGGAAACCCCCCCCCCTTTGAGTTTTTGAGTTTCTTTTGATTAAAAAAAATAATAATAATAATAATTATATCCATGGCTGACCTAAAAAAGGTGACCTTACCCCCTCCCCCCCCCCCCCCCCACGAAGAAAAATGTCAAATTTTCAAATTTCGAGACAAAAAAAAAGTGTCCCCCACCCCCCGGCTGGCTGAGTCGTTGCGAAATTTTCGGCCCGATTTCAAAATGTTAACCCCCCCCCCCTTGAAAAAATCCTACGTACGCCACTGACTCCAACATGGATACTAAAAGTATGCATTTCATCCGAAGTCTTAGATTCATACATTTTATATATTGACCAACTAAAAATGACGATAATTATTCAAAAGAAAAGATGATCGAACACTTATATCATTATAATATTTAATATTCAATGGAAAGGAGGTGTATATTACCTTTACAATACGTGTACTGTACTCCAATAGGGGCGAGTTACCCATCTAATGGACTACTATCCCCAATTATTACCTCAGCATTAAACTTACTATCCCCCCCCCCCCCCTATATCCCTATCATCCGGGCATTTTCTACCTGGGTTATCTTGCTTCTTGCTATCCTATACCCACAACCCATGGGTGAACATTTTACCCGGGTGGTAATTGCCCGGGGATAGATGTTGATGGGAGGGGGTTCCACGGTTGTTGTTCATTGTCCAGGTAGTACTGTCTTGTCCTACAAGGGTCCGGAATGTCCCTGAATCGTCCGAGTTGGTTGTCCTCTTAAGTAGACTACAAGTACATCCCGAAACCAGGACAAAATATTTTGAAGGTTTAGTGGTCATGGAAACAGACGTATAAAACTTATCAAATTCTTATTTCATTTTTTAGAGTAATGTCCTATAATATTTAGATGTGGAATAAATGCAACCCAATTATTAAATGAAATAGATTAAGATCAATTTATTTTGATCAGAAGTAGTCTTAAAAACATTCGATACATGCAAAATAGCATACAATGGCATGTAACTACCAAACTTGACTTTTGAAATACACACTTAACATTCAATTCTGTACCAAAAACTTCGTCTCTCAAAGTTTTTCTCTTGAAATGGAAAACGAGACAGAAAAAAGTGACATTCTAACCCCTTCGAAATCAAATTTCCTCCAATTCTCTCCTGTCCCTCTTAATCATCGTAAACCTACATTCAGGATAAAGTCCACATCGAGGCGGTAATTTCAGTTGTCTTGGAGAATGGAAAGACAACAGAAACCAGAGATGCATTATAAGTATCCAGGGTTCTTTACGAGTGTATTAATACAAGTGTAATTGACTTAAGAGAGTAGTTCCGCCGTTGCCAATTTAATGCTTCCGACTAGAGATTGGTTTGAAGTTAAACAAACAGACTCGGCAATTATTTTGGGCTGAACGAATACAGGGCTCTTTTCCTTAGAAATAATGGGAGATTCATATATGAAAGTGAGATGAGATGGGGTCTTTAAATACATGTTCTATATAATAGCAATCACTTCACATAAAATGTCTTAGAAATGTACACGACGAATGCCGCAAAATCACAAGAATCAAATGTATAATGAAACCAACTTATCTACCAATAGCCCGGGTCTCTAATTATGAATAGCTATAATATAATTTCTTGTTTTTGTGACTCTTGCGTGACTAGTGTAGACATCTTGACAATGGATATAACTAATTGAAGAAATGACAAAATTAAAGAAAATATTCAACTAAATGTCAAATGTCCTAAAAAATAAGGGCATCACCAGTTTCATTTTCACTTTCTTCCCTTTCTTCTTCGCATTTGTTTCCCACGGAATAGGTTCCTTTTTATATTTTGTGTCTCTGTTTTGCATTTTCGTTGACGACAGTTTCTGTTGATTAGAATTCATTCACAGGTTACTTCTTTCTTTCTTTCTTGCATTCTTTCTTTAGTTCTCATTATTATTGTTGTTATTTTCTTCTTCTTCATCGTTTACTCCTCCTTCTGCTGTCTACCCCGTCTTACATTTCCTCACACTCATGTACATTACGTGCAGCTCATGCCCCCTTCCTATAAACCATCCCCCCATATTTGTCCTTCACCCTCCTTCTTCTGTCCATGTTTTCCTATCCAATTTTTAAATGAAAAAAAAATTCACAATTTCAAAAGCAACAATGTCAAGGGCATGAAGAAGTAAACTATATACACTGCTTTTGAAATTAATTCGTGCAAGATCTGGATATTCGATTTTGGAAACCTCAAAGAAATTGCAAGGTCACACATAGGAAGGGTCATCTTTATCATTCAGAGCTGATACACAGATGATTTTTAGACATGGAAATTTGAAGAAAAAAAAGTAATAAACAAAAATGGGTGAGGTAGGACTGGGGAGTGAGGCAGAAAGAGAAAATGGGAAAGCATTATGAGTTCAAGAGAGACGGTCTAGCTATAATCGTGATGGGAAAAAAGTGAGAAAATAAATGGTATAATTGAGCAATTTTAAGTTAAAGCCGAGTGGTCAGTGGCACAGATACGGGGGCATGAGGGCACAGGGGCACACATGTATTGTGTACCTCTCTCTCTTTGCATGGCGAAAAAAATAAAAGGGGAGAAAGAAAGGGGAGAAAATGAATAGGACAAGAGAGAAGACAAGCAAACCCATCCTTCAATCTCCATCTTTGCCCTCTACCCCAAGGCTAATCTATAGAGCAATGTAATTTATAGTCATAGATTCATCTATAGGCTTATAGGCTAATGTTATAGAAAACATTACAAGCAGAAGGGGAAATAATCAGATGGAATGATCCATAAACAGTCAAAATAAAAAATAAAGGGCTTGGTCTTCATTGTGGGTACTCTAAGTGCACAAAGAACTGGAACATTTAACAAAGTGTATATGCGGCATCCTACCAACTGCATCCGCCCTACATTTTGTTGTTGTTATATTCACCTTGCATTAGTTGTTCAAGTGAGTTACCGAGTCAAGTCTGAGGGGTCGACGCGGAACCTCCCATATCGTTAAGATGTGATGAGTTTTGCATTGGGCGATTTAAAAAACAGGCACACGGGTCTTAACGATGAACACACATGTTAAGCCAGAAAGGTTAAACGTTGGTCGAAAAGAAGGGGAAAGCGATGCGTTATTGCACTTTTTCTTTTAATTTTGAAGACATCGTGCAAATCGCGTGTTATATAGTGACCTTGCACACTGACGCGAGATACTCGGACAAACAAACAAAAAACAAGTGTTAAACAAGATGGATAAAAATTAAATTTACAGTCACATCGACTTGATCTTCTTTTTTTCTCTTCTTCTTCTTCTTCTTCTTCTTCTTCTTCTTCTTTTTCTTCTTCTTCTTCTTCTTCTTCTTCTTTTTCTTCTTCTTCTTCTTCTTCGATTGTTTCTTCTTTTTTGTTTTCTTTTTCATTCACACTAAATTGAATCGATTTTTAAACAGTGATAAATTTTGATTAAAAAAAAACAAAACTGTGACTACCTATTTTCATTTTGCTATTTGAAATTTACATTATGATAACAAGGTTTAAATATCTAATGAATCACACAGACATTCTAGAAGGGAAGAAAATCTTAATCCTGTGTTGGATAACGCCATAACATTATACATTATACAAGTCAGTGTATGTAAACAAAAACGTCACTTTAAATGATGATCAATGACAGGAATTAAAGTAACCCCGCCGGCGGGAATTCTAATGAGAGACAGCAGATAAGAATTGAAGAATCATCATTTTGCCTCAGTCCTTCAAGATCCCACTTCAAGCAAAACAACACCGAAACTGCTTTATTAACTTTAGATTAATATAAAACATAAATAAGACATCTGAGAGCTAAGGAAGAGATAGAATTTCAGGAAATAAGCCATGCCAATCAAAACTTATTCTTTTCTTCAAGTCACGATTGAAGTGAAGTCGCTAGAAAGTACAGATGGCTTGGTGGTTAATAGTACTTTCCAACTTCTTCTCGGTATTTGCAAGTAATGAAGGGTCCGCCCCTCCCCAATTGTTCTCTTCGATATTAATTTGGAAAAAAAATAACGTATTAATGGGTGATGTTGACTAAGTAAAGGTATGAAAACTATATGATCACGATGAAATAATGTTCATTGCACACAAATGGTGATTGCGATTGCGTTAATACATGTACCTACGCTAATTATGCTTTTGAAGGAAATTGGCGCATAACTGTGCCAGAAATTCAACGAAGTGTTTGCAGTTGTTCACTTGGCATGCACTTTCTGTACGATACGTCACTCTCATGACGGCGCGTCAAAGCCAGCGCCAATCGCTGACGCAGACCTACGCCAGCAAGAAACGCCTCGTGTACAACGAGCACAAGACCGTCAAGTATGTCTAATGCTAGTGGTTACCGTACATCTTATTACCACCCACTCTATTATTCTTCCATTTTCTCTGCATCCCTCCTCATATTTTGTTTGGAGGTAGCTGATGATGATGTACTATGAATGGTTCTAGATGAATGAAGATATCAATTGATAATCTCAAGGAAGTTATCATATTTCAATCTTTCCCCGGTCTCCTCACTGATACTAAAGAATGGTCCTTTCGTAAAGGATTGTACGGTATCCATAGTTCACATAGTAAATGTCCGAGGGATAGTAGGCCTATGGGTATTATTGTCCAGGTGATGATTATCTGGGGTAATCGAGAGAGAGAGAGAGAGAGAGAGAGAGAGAGACAAAGAGAGAGAGAGAGAGACAAAGAGAGAGAGAGAGAGAGAAAGAGAGAGAGAGAGCGAATGAAGAAAGCACGAGGTTAATTATGTATCCAACAAACTTTGGGCATTTGAGAGGGAGAAAGGTGGAGAGGGGAGAGAACAATTAAGAGACAATTCAAAGAAAGGGAGATGGATAGAGAAAGGCAGAGAAAGACAAAGAGAGACAGACAGACAGACAGAGATAGAGCCAGAATTAAACAGAGAGACAGACAGATACAGAGATAGAGAAAGAGACAAAGAATGAGAGAAAGAGAGAGAGAGAGAGAGAGAGAGAGAGAGAGATGAATAATTAGAAAAAAGAGATTGCGCTCTCACAAATACATGGGAGACAGTCATTAGGAACGGTTCGTTAACTTTGATAAGGGGTCAGCTAGCTTCGATCAAATAAAAACGAAATATGGAAACGTCTCGAGAAATATGAATGAATGAATGAGAATATGGGGAGGTGTGAAAACAATGACGACAACAGTAATCATGATGGCAATAATTTCAAAGCAATAAGACGTCGGCAAGTAGGCGGAAGAGATGAGTAATATTATAAAGGCACACTGTCTCAACTATGGTCGTCACTTTATTTCATTATGACATGATGATAACATTAATCATTTTTGTTTTTCAATAAGACAATCGTAAATAGCATGCTATTACGCTTTTTGTATTATCAACCACTCGGTCATGTCTGCGTGAAGTCACAACCATTCAAAAAACACATATCTGGGCCCCGTCTTACAAAGAGTTGATATTAATCGCAACTGCTTTGCGATGAGTATAGATCGACTCCAAACTTGCGATTGATTTGGATCAATCATAACTCTTTGAAAGACGGGCCCAAGTATCTGCATAAGCCCCCAATTAAAACATTACAGATGAATTTGAAGGAAAAGTAACAAATGCCAATAAGCTGTGATAATTTTCGAAGCTCGCCTTGATATCGAAGACCGTTTGCATTTCTGTTTTAATTACCTTATGATAAGAGAACAAACAATCAGAAAATCTGCGGTTGGTATATTAATATACCAGAGGACCCTTGCAAATCAACTTGGTTTCGAACCTGGGATCTCCTGGAGCCAATACCGTTTATAGCCACTGATCTATCTCCTCTACGAAACAAGATGATATTCCTGTTGCACGCGATGCATCATTTTGATTGCGCTATTACCTGCGCTAATCAAGTATGTAAAAGCAATAAGCCCATAAATACGCATGCGTTAATTTTATTTCGCATTCGTCATTTTGGTACGGAATTGTCGCATAGTGAGGCAAAGACCATGACGATCATTGACGCAGTATTACGTCGGTGAATGGCGCATGGTGTTAAGCCCGGTTGCACACGACCGGGCGTTATTCGCCTGACATAGGTCTTATAGACGAGTTATGTTGAAGTAATATTTTTAAAAGAATGCAAAATGAAAAGTACAAAATATGCTTTTGATGTCAGGCACAATCCCCCCTTTCTACGCTCGATAAGAGCATGCAATATCACGATTGAAATGACCACTCGTCGTGTACACGATGTAACTCACTTCTCTTCTTCCTTCATAAATGACCTCGATGAGGGTTGACGAAAAGTTCGTGCACGGGTCCGTCCTAATATCACTTCCAAGTTCACCTTGTGCACTTTGGGCTATGTATAACATAGCATGTGTTAAGGAAATTGCATGGACGACTTCAAGAGTGGTCTAAAGAATCCGGATGATGGATGATGATGACGAATGCATTTTCTTCTGCCCCAGTCACAGCAATGAGACCTATATGCCAGACCGAATACAGACCGATCGAAAAATTGTATTTGCCCCCACGGCGAAGAGTCGGTTGGTGTGGAGTCGGTCGGTGTGGAGTCAGTGTGACGGTGTGACTGAGGTATGAACATGATGATCTCCCCCGAGTCGCTTGGTTGAGTTCTCACTCAATCGGGAAAGAGAAGTTATTGAACTTCTCTTATTTAATGAAGGATGCATTGCTTCGGGAAGGATTATACCTAGGAACAAAATGATTTAGATTTGAAAGAAAAGAGAAACAAGGATAGATGGAGAAAATGAAACGAGATGGATAAAGACAGGTACAGGTACAGGAATAGAAAGGGGGTAAGGGGGAATACGAGAGAGAGGAGAGGGAGGAAGAGAGAGAGAGGGGGGTGAAGAGAGGGAGAGAGAGAGAGAGAGAGAGAGAGAGAGAGGGGTGGAGAGAGAGAAAGATATTTGGTTTGCATTGGAAGAAATAAGTAATGTTTTTGATAAACTTTGATATAATCTTTAATCGTTTAAGATCTTTGGATGTCGCGTCATGCCGTCATCATGCCTGTATGCCATAGAATTCATTTGAAAATTAGCTGTACAAGGTCTTCCATTTCAAGACAGTGTTGAAAAATCGCGGAGCAGAATAGATTAACTGAATTATAAATGAAACTCAAATGATTCTGGCTGAGGACCTTATTGTAACAATAATTAGTTGCAAATGAGTACTTCGCAATAATTTTACAGCAGAATAATCACATGATAGCTGCAGACTCCCGTGCTCTGTCTCCATTATCAGTCACCAAGGAGATTAATGATCCCTGGGTTTGGTTTTGGCAACTTTCTTCATTTTTGTCTGTGTTGAGGTGGCTGTTTTATCTCTGCCTGGCATCCATGATTAGCCAATCATCCACCTTCCTGATCGCATTTTGATGAGTCGAGCGCGACCAAGCCGTCAGAAGGATTGATTCACACAATTACCTGGTATAACGAGTTGGGTTTCGTGCCATCTCATCCTGCGCGTCTGTGTTTTTTTTTTTTTTTTTTTAGTTGTTGTTGCTTTGTTGTTGTTGTGGGTGTTTTTTCGGGGGGGGGGGGCGGAGTGCAATCATACGATCTGTATGAAGCTGTAAATCAGTCCCTTTAGATGGGTATAAACGATTTCTTTATTTTCTCTTGATCAAAATGCGGATGGGAAAGTATACATCGAAAGAAAAAATTAAAAAATGGGCCCTAAGAAATTGACTTTGTTTAACCTTTACATTTCCTAGAGATTTCTCTCGCTCGCTCCCTCCCTCCCTCCTCTCTCTCTCTCTCTCTCTCTCTCTCTCTCTCTCTCTCTCTCTCTCTCTCTCTCTCTCTCCCCCCTCTCTCTCTCTCTCTCTCTCTTCCCCTCTCTTCCCCTCTCTCCCTTCCCCTTCTCTCTCTCTTTCTCTCTCTCTTTCTCTCCCTCTCTCCCTCCCTCCCTCTCTTCCTCCCCCTCTTTCTCTCTCTCCCTCGCTCTGTATCTCTTGCTTACCTTGTACAACCATCCCACTAATTTGACTTCAATAATCTTGGACAGGGAGGAGTTATGCATAAGCTCATCATTTTCAAAGAATATCGTGATAGGACTGACGTCACGACTTATCTCTTTCGCATCAGGCTGCCCCGGTGTGGTAACCAAAACATGAACATGCACTCTTAAAAATATTGTGTAAAAAAAAATTGCCCAGCACGAGGTTATCCAGCCAACTTTTTTAATTTTCTTCGCCCCACTTAAGCGACATTATTTTCCTATTGGGGTCAACTACTTACAAGTTTGAAAAATATTAACCAAGCTGGGTTTTAAAACAAAATGCCCTAAGTAGGTTAGATACATAATTACCCTCGTGGGCAATTTTTTTTTATCCCAGTATTTTAAAGAGTGTGTAAAGATGAAGTTCAATAAACTATACAAAACTTTATTTTCCTTGTTTTGCCTCTCCATGATAGACAGTGAAGTGATTTATCCTTGTTTGTGATAATAACGAAACAAAATGAATAGCTTTGATGTGTATTATTTGATAAGGTAACTAAAGCCATTGAACGGCGTTTTTGTTTAGCTTGATATGTTGAGAAGTAAGGACGATTTACGAAAAAAATGTTTTTAGTCAATATTTCTCGGACGTTGATAATTCCACTAATCATCACAAACCTAAATGTAGGCTGCCCACTACTTGATAAACACAAAAGTTTACATAATATCACAGTTTTCTTAGTATACTTGATGTATTTATGATCATTTTTTTTTTCCTCAGAAGTTCTGTTCATGTATCATGCAACTCATTATTTAATATCGTTCTCCTTCTATATGGTTGAGATGTTAGTGCTATTGTTAACAATTGCGTGGTGCTCTTGAAATTATAATCTTGAAGATACCCTTGAAATTATATCTTCGAGACATTTCCTCGTATTGCGGGGTTCTTTTATTTGCTCTAGAAATCCGACATGAATTTAAAAGGAAATCCAAGGCGGATACTAAAAGATAGTCATAAACCTGAATATTAATTGTAATATAAAAATATGATAGTAAACTGTAAGTCGGTAAGAAATTGTTGTGGTTGAAAGATGATCCTTGAGAGGCTGAAGGATATCCTGAGAGTGTCTTTACAGAGTCTGGTTCAGGAAAACGATTCAGTGGCAATTAAGTATTGATTAGCTAAGTGGAATCTGCGCTTTGAATAAAAATGACAATAAAAAACAAATCGCGTCACAAAAACAAAAAAGGCGGCAAAAATTTAGGTATTTTCCATACTGAAAAACCAAATATAGCACCAAAACATTTTTACCTAAACCTCTACCTATTTCCTAGAGAAGTTAATTGGGTCAAGTACTGGAGGGGGAAAGTCTTTCATTGGAGCCAGAGCAACCCTCTCCCCCCCCCCCCCCCCCTCCTCCAACATGGATGCCGCCACCGGTTGCATATTATAGGCCCACTAAAAAAAGAAATATATCTTACCAGTCATTCTCAAACCAACAACATCAATCGTATTCAGTTGCCAGTACGCATAATATAAAATAAAACGTTAAAGGTAAAGACCAGTATTGGCAACGCCCCAATTTCAAAAAATGAAATGGAAGCTCTCATTACCAATCATGTGAAAGAATATGTTTTGACTAATACATGATGATAAAAAATTTGCCGGGAAACCGCCTACTAATTCATATATTTGGTAAATTTATTTCTCTCATGGTCTGGTGAGAGAGATAGGGTAGTCCCATATACATCTTTCTGTGTATAGTGCTTGTAACTTTACGAAGAATGGGCCAAATTTCTTATCATTTTGATGATTCCAGAACCTTGCAGATGCTAGATGCTAGATGATCAACCTTTTCTGATCGATTCCACAACGTTTCTTTCACAATGCAATCGCATGACCATTACTGGTCTTTACCTTTAAGAAGATATCGGTGGCCATGCACTCTATTTAACCCAATTTTGTTTTGCGTCCCTGTAATATGAGATCATGTTTTATTTAAAGAACGCATGCAAGCCAATATGAGTCTCATGTTTTATATTGTGCTTATATTGTCTGCCCGTATGTAACCCGGTACTTTATGAACTGAATGAAGAAAATATCCAGGTGCGAGTTTGTATTTCTGCAGGTTATGAATGCACTTTTCTCATGTTCATTTTATTTTAATGCCTGGTTGTATTTGTGCTGGCGGCGCCAGTCATTCATTCAAGATTTTGCTGGATCGGCGTCAACGATAAATTATCTGATTGTTATAATCATTGTAAAGTAGAGGTGTCGTGGTCTAGTGGATACGTCATCGGACCATGTATCGCATGGTTCGCGGTTCGAGGCCTGCCGCGGCAGGCACTAAAGCACATGTATTTTGGCAAGATAGAAGGCCATTCCTTGAGTGGTTGAGTTAAATAAATAATTACATTAACCAATCAATTAATTAATTCACACATAAATAGATGAATGAATATATAAATAAACAAATAAATAATTGAATAAATAAATTTAAGAAATTAATAAGAGAAAAAACAAACATTAATCAATTCCGTATAAATTGTTTTGCACTCGTCTCCCGTGTAAAATGTTCCTGGATCCGCCGCTGAATCTAGGCACTTCTATCATTTGCGTGACTAGTATTAAACTATATACTACTCATTACAAAGTTTTAGAGATATGTTTGTAATTCTTTTTATCAATTTTATGTTATTCTATTGTTTGGCCTGCAAACCACAGCAGTAGTGCCCGCAGATCGCAGCACTAGAATGGCCTTGTTAATGTCAATCAAATCTTCATTACCAGTAATACTACAAACTTTAATTTCACTTTCCCTATTTTTATTTCAAACAGTCTCAAACAGTGGCAATTAAATCAAATATACAGACAGAATCTTGTTAATGATGACCTTGTTATCTTTCTGGCACAAGTTAACTTGAACTTCCACAAAAGCATTGTAATGGGGTCATGTTATTTGTACTTGAAATCCAACTTAATTTATGATTGTAATAGATATAGCAATAAATAAATTTGCTGGTTATATATGAAGTATGTTCAACTTGTTGTACTTTAATCTGTTAGTTCATTGATTCGTCTAACTAGGCCAGCTTTAAAAGTAAACACAGATTACACAAAATCATTCAAAAAACATGTTTATTTCGCTTTCAGTGTTTTAGTGTCTCACATGGGCTCGGATTATGTAATTATTTGTATCAATCATACTTATAACAATTTCGGTAATAGTTACTTAGGTTTATTTGAAATGATTAAAATCACTCTCATTTTGATACTCAAAGCCTATTAACGAAAATTCTAACATCAATTTTTTTTGCAATTTTTTTTTTAATTAAAACAATAACAGATATAACAAGGAGAGATTTTTACACAAAAAATAGTCAATACTTCCATTATTAAAATGTCAATGAACTCGTGACGTATTGGAGGAATATTTGTGTTATGTTCAGAATTCTATTTTTTAAACGATTTGTTTTTCTTCTTACAGAAGCTGTATGTGTACACATGTGAATAAATTGATCCAATTATCTATCACAGCTCTTTGTGATGATTTCTTGATGAATTACTCAAGGACAGAATAACGACAAATAGCTAATATAAATCGAAGAAAGTACAAAAAGATCATATAAAATAGGAAGTATGTTATACTGTGTTACCAAATGTTTTGACCAAAATTTGGGCATAAAACGAACAATTTTACGCGAGTTAGTTTAATAATTTACAAATCATTTTGGAGAGGCATCGCGCTCGAGTAGGTGGTTTGAACGCTTGACTTTCTACATGTATTTCCAAAGGTCATTGGTTCGAGGCTCTGTACGGCACTAATGTGTACGATTGAGCAAAACATTCATTTGCATTTGCGTCTCCTTACGTTCAGCGCTTGAAATCTCATTGTTATTGTCAAGTCCTATTTTGTTGTTGTTGTTTTGTTTGTTAATGTTTTTTGTTTAATGTTTTGTGTGCGTGCAACAGGACCGTTTTCAGATGGTTCTAATGAGCGATTAAAGAAGGCAAAGTATTTGGATAACAATTAACACAATCCTAATGAGCTATTATCCTTATCACAAAGGAAGCAATCAAGCTATTTGAATTCCGATTAGAAAGAAATGAAGAATTATGACACATTCACCATGATAATTTGATCAACAATCAAGTAAAGCGGCTGTATGTATTCACGGTGATTATTGATACACCGATACGCATGGTCCTTAATTAACGCACTTAAAACTATAAAGGCAACACATAGACTTTCGATGCAGTATGAAGTTAAATTAAAACTTAAACGGTATCGAAGCAGGAGTTTCTATGCTCAAATTTCTCACCATGTTTCTTATTTTCGAAAAACGGTCAACATTTTACAACAGTATTTAAATAATGAGAGCAGTGTGGTGTTGCATTTCAGAACCCAAGTATGTAAGTATTTAGAAGTGATCTTATTTTTCAAAGATCAAATACTTGTTGGATTTTCGTGTCATTTTATAAGTGCTCATAATTGTTGTAAGACTTTATTTTAATTGTACAACGTATTGCTATACTCAAGGGGAGCCGTTAATAGTTTTTCAACGTTATGTTATTTTACTGGGTATAAATTGCCAACATTGTTTTGGACACATGGAGTACCCTTATCATATGCTTATGTTGATTTAGCCAAACAATTGCTACAATGTCTTTAACATGGAATGCAAAATTAACAGAATGAATACCATTCTCCTTCTTATTCCTCTTCAATTCACGAATTAACAACAAGCAAGTAAAATTGCACAGAGAAAACTACGCATATACTCGAAAATTAGAGAATAAGACGAAATTAGAGAAGCTGGGTTGTACAAATTACAAAACGTAGTACCCTGATCATAAAGTAGATTAGATGGAAATAAAAGAATAAGGCTTCTCAAGTTATCATTATACCCCCCCCCCCCCGAACAAAACTTGATTAAGGAAATTCTTAACAATGCATTGCCAATTGTAGGTCAAATGTAAGCTATAATGTTTTATGTGTCATTTATCTTGTATTTCTCCACATCCCCAGTTGTATCGCGAGTCATTGACATTGTTGATTACCAAAAGAAAAACGAACATAGTCGTAAAATATTATGACGAATATTATCTGCTGACATCCTGGCAAAATTAGATAAGATATGATCTGATATCAATCCGAAATATGAAGTAGGAAAGTTCATTGATCAGTAGGAAAGTTCATTGATCACTGTGCTCAGGAAGTTTGAAACGTTGTGAAGTAGAACATGCATGCGCTTACATTGTGTTTCTCTTTATGATTTCAGATAATATTATTCAGAGACTTTATATTACTTCAAACAATCGACACGTAGATGATACCAATGGATGCTGGAATGGATGGAACCAATGCTACTTTCCTCCTTGATGATTGGGAGAGAGACTTCCTGGCCTCCGCCTTGTTGGTCATGTTTGTTGCGGGAACCACCGGGAACGTGATGGTTCTGCTGGCTGTAGCCTTGTCCCGCAAACTTCAAACCTCCACCAACATCTTCGTTGTCAGTTTGAGCGTGACCGACCTCCTCGTGTCACTGGTTCAACCTCTGCAAGCTGCAGGAATGCTCGGCAAGGATGGATGGCCACTTCCAGACTTAATCTGCAAGATCGTCGCCGACGTCGCCATTACCTGCGTCTCGTGTAGCGTCATCACCGTCTCGCTCATAGGTCTCAACCGCTTCGTACTCATCACGAGATCGAAAGAGGCATACCAACGCATATTTTCTACCAAGTTCATGGCTGCAATGATAATGTTCTCTTGGATGTACCCGGTCGTCACGTTGATTATCCCTCAAACGTCCGGACGGCATGGTCGACTGGGGTATGACCCATCAACGCGACTTTGCATCTGGGATTTCGCTCATCCGAACGCAAAGATATATGTGGTCCTAGCTGCCGTCATGTCAATGACAACGTTCAACGTGACCTTCGTCAGCTATATCTTGATCTTCAGACACGTCAGGAAGAGCGCCCTCATGACAAGGTCCAATGCTGCTATCATCCGTCGACCATCCGCTGGAGTGTCAGGTCGTAAGCGCCACCGGAAGCAGATCGAGTTAGTGATCACCAAGAACTTGCTCTACGTCATCTGTGGATTCTTTTGTTGCGTCATCCCATACACGGGGCTATTTCTTGCCCTTCCCTTCCTTGAAGGATCATGGTTGAGAGTAGGTCTCCACGTCTCGTCGTATGCTGCTGTTCTGCTCGTCTTGGACAGCTGTCTGAACCCACTGATCTACGCATGGAAGCACCCACACTTTAAAGTTGTCTTCGGCTGCATGGTGCGTCGCAAATGGCACGAAATCCCAGAACCATCAAAATACTTGACCAGATTCCTCCGCCTTGGTGGTAATACCATTAAGTCCTTGATAATTTCTGAATCAACCCAACGTGTAGGAACGAGTATTTGATCATGGTCGATGTCATGACATGCAGTCAAGTAGACAGAAAAGATTCAAAGGAAAGTCCTCGATTTCACACATTTGGATTACCATTAATCTAAATTACAATCAATAGTTTGTCGACATTAATTTTGTTATAGTGGACAAATCCAGTATACATCTCCCCAACTCTAAAAACATCCCTGATAATATCATATCACTTTAAATGTATGGGAATTTTTTTAACTTTGATCACTTCAAACGATATTGACTGTCATCACATGGACATAATGACAAGAAGGCTATGAAGCTAGTCTTCCTCGTTTCTGGAGCAACTAAATTGCTGAACATGATTTTGTTATCTTTCTTTGAAAAGCGGGGTGGGCAGCCCCTACGATCTGTAATAGTGAGAAGGAAAATGCATGGGTACGTCCAAGCTATGTTGTCCCATGCGTTGCTGACCATATCTAAGGTTTAAGTATATACCTGATGACCGTATTAAGAATGGGGCATTCGTTGCATTAATAAGCATTGGTCTACATTTGCCACTCTCCCCCGGGTCTAGTAAATGGCTACCATGTAGGAATGCTCTTAACTCCCTAAGGTGGCTGGGCTAAAGGCAGGGTAATGATACTATACTTTGTAGGCGCCTTGATCATCTCCTGGAATAGATACGTGCGCAATATAAATGTAGCTACTACTACTGTACTACTATTAGTATTACTATAACTAGTAGTAGTAGTGGTAGCAGAAGTATAATAGTCGTAGAAGTAGCAGTAGTAGATGTAGTAGTAGTCGTATATCCTTTCGCATTGTATTTAATTTCACGAGAATTCTTAAAGCTGATGCCATTTCCTTACACTTCTTTAAATATTCATGAAAATGTAGAATATGAAAGCACAAGAATGAAAAGAATGTATTTTTGTATATAGTTATACGTTATGGAAAAGTCATCTTGCAATCATCCACGCCCTGTCTTATAAGTAGACAAATAGCCTATTTTGTCCAGTTTGGGATGATTCATGTTTCGATCAGACAACGCTCCTTTTCATATCCATCTCCCAATGGACAGGCTTATATTCATTTCTTCCAGGCATGACAGTCATAACATCATTTTGATACAAAGGCATCATTATCTTTCATCTTTTACGTTCGTTCCTAATAACCTTAAAGGAAAAATATGCCTTACTACTAAGGAAACAATGATGCTACATGGTTGTAAAAGTGTATTTATCTCAAACCAAAGTGTACAGTGTTCGTTTAAAATTAAAGCTATGTCTTAACACTAATTACCTGAAACAATCAAGCTTATCAAAAACAGAAGTTTCATAACGCATGAAAATCTGTTCAGACAGTGAGACAGAGGTTATCACATGACTTAAAAATGTTCCCATCTGAGCGAAGTATATATTAAGTCTTGTTAATATTTTGTAAAGGTTTTTTGTAATATTCATGCAGATATTGTTGATGGATTTATGCAAAGTACTTGTCGGATATGTTGAAGTATGGTTTCAGTTTTATCGAAATAAAAAAAAAGGAATTATGAACAATAGTATGCAATCCCAATCCGTCAGGATCATTTTGTGTCTTTGATAATTTGATGATATTCCTCGTGGTTTCTCGATGGTTCCTTTGCTTGACATGTTTACGATATAGTCCCATATTATTTTGCCCGCCCTCTGGAACCCCTGAAGCAACGACCCGAATGTAGGGGTTGGCCTTTTTTTCTTTCGGTTTTTCCGCGGTCACTGGCAATGAATTCCTCAAATACACTTGGCAAAATAAGGAGGTCAAAAGTGTGTCATATTTCATTCAAAATATGCCATTGGCCTGGACAATCTATCAATATAATATTTGAAAGGGGATTATTTTCAGTGCAAAAAATACTTTATTTCTTGGAGGGGTATTACGTTTCGTGTAGTCTGTATGTCTAAAGGCCGTAATTATTTATAGGATTATTATCCATAACGAGAAATGAAAATTCATTGATGCCACTGCGTATCCTCTATTGAAAGGCCTATACTACTACGAACAAAATATAATGTATTATACATTTACAAATAAGAAACGTAAAATTTAGACGGGTTTGAAATGATTTTCAGTAATTTTTAATAAACCTATTGGGTGCCTGAAATTTCGAAGCAAAACAACAATGAGATATTCGTGTTTGAACGATATCTTTAAAAGAAATGTTCTATTTTCTTTGAGATATATTACAATTTATCGCTGTGGAATGCGAATTTAGCCTATAAATTACAGAAACTTATTTTAATTTTTTTTATAAATTACTTTCCTCTTGTTGACCCGATTTTTTAATAATTATATTTATCTCGTTCATCCATCAAATACTTTTCTCAATATTATATGAAATTGTTCATTTGTTTCAGTGTCTTTGCGGTAGTTTATCTTTTTCAGTTTATACCATTAACGAAGTTCATTTTTATCTTTACGTTTTCTCTTTCTTTCTTTTTTTTCATCTTGCTTTGTCATTAATTTCTCACTTTTAACTTTCAAATAATGCACGTTATAACTTTTGTGTATTTTGATGAACAAATTAACATTTAAAAGAATTTAAGTACTGGAATTCATTTAACACACAACTCAGGTTTGTGTTTGTTTGTTTTTGTAGTTGTTTTGTGAAATAAAATGTAAATTGACGAACACTGATGATAATATTTATACTTATAGCTGCAAAATATAAATCTCTGTACTCCTCCTCCCCTCCCCTCTTTCTTTCTCTCTCTCTCTCTCTCTCTCCTCTCTCTCTCTCTCTCTCTCTCTCTCTCTCATTCTCTCTCTCTTTCTCTCTCTCTCTCTCTCTCTCTCCTCTTCGTTCTCTCTTCTTTCCCTTGCTCTCACTTTTCCGCGCCATCCCCTTTTCTCTAATCTCTTTTCCCTCTTTCTACCAATTTGTTTCTCTCCAAGTTGCCTGTGCTTTCTGCTGACGAAAGAGGGCACTACAATACAAATGCTAAACATTCACATTGAACAATCTACCAACTTTTCAAAGGTCAGCAGCCTTTCTCCCGTTCTGAATGTGACACGTTTGAGAGAGGCACATGAATGAAAACCATTTAATTACTTTTTTTCCCTTCTTGATATCCTATACAGTTAGTCTCAATGTGCAGTCTGTTGGAGATAAAACAGGGAATGTTGTGAAAATCTCTCGTAATCAAATTCAAAACCAATACGGTGTGTAAGTAGATGCAAACTTTAAATCAATAACGCAATGTTTGATTCCTATTTTGTAATTTTGGTGTAGATATTGTAAAACGGTCAATTGGTAAGCTATTTTGCATGAAATAAATGTTAAAATGAAAATAGAGTAGAATTGGACCATGGAGGATGGAGGGAAGAAAGATGGAATGGGGGCATCTGACCGTAATTAAATACCTAAAACCCCTGAGATTCCGGGGGCTCTGTCCCCTGAACGTACCAATCAAGGGCCCGAAGATGGGCCCCTGGATGCTCATCTGACCGTAATTAAATACCTTTAAAAAACCTGAGCTTCCTGGGGCTCTGTCCCCTGAACGTATCAACCAAGGGCCCTAAGATGGGCCCCTGGATGCTCATCTGACCGTAATTAAATACCTAAAACCACAGAGCTTCATTTGGCTCTGTGCCCTGGACCCCCCCCCCCCCCTCCCCGGCCAATAAGTGACCTGCCAGTGTCACAAATCAGTTATCAAAATATGCTTATTTGATCGTAATTGAATCCCTAAAACCTTTTGAGCTCCCGGGGGCTCTGCCTCTGAACCCCACCAGGGGCCATAAGAAGGGCTCCTGAATTGGTCATCTGACCATAATTAAATGCCTAAAACCCCTGAGCTTCATGAGGCTCAGCCCCCTGGACCCCACGCCAATTAGCGATCTGCCATTGTCACAAATAAATTCGCTTATTTGACCATAATGAAATGCCAGGAAAGCCCCCGGACCCACGCCAATTTACGCTCTACCTACTCCACTTTGAAAAACGTTCCACGGGGACTGCATGGAACATTTTCCCCCAAACTTGCATGCCCTCCAAAAAAACGTTTTTGCTCATTACGCCACTGCCCCTGAAAGGTGAGCCCCCTGGAATGTCCCCCCCCCCCCCCCTCCATCCAAAACTGCTTCATTCGCGCCTGCCATCAAATTTAGAGGTGTTGTTTTTTCCATCAATAAACTTCACCTCAATTGCTATAGTAATAATGTGAAACATCACTAATTTTAATGAGTTATCCGCATATGCAAAGCAAATAATACATTTTAAGCATTTATGTGAATACACAAAGTGGTGACGCTACGCAAGGGTAAATTGAGAAATAAGGGGAAGGGGCGAAGACAAGATAGAAAGACTCCTTCCGCCCCGCCCCCTACTCCTCCTCAATATGTGGCCGTATTCTCTTTTTCATTTCACCACCTTTAAATTAAAGACAGGGGACTTCCCTCCCCCACCCCATTACCCCCCCCCCCCCCTCCCTGGGTGGACACACGAATGCCCTATTATGTTATGAGCCAATCTATTTTTGCAATTTGTAAACTGTAAACATTTCTCGAAAACACTATTCCCTCTCTAGCCTATGAATCAGGCAACTGACTTCAGTTCAAATATGTTATAGGTTTTTAAAAAAAATAGAAGAAGATATTTTTGGCATTAATGATCACTTAATTATTATATCGATCAACCGTATCTGAATATATCTTGGTAAGGATTTGGATTGACCGTAATATTCTTGGGGAGCAGCGCAAAACATATCAATGGTTAAGTTGAAAGGGTCTATTTTATGAGACTAAATTTGTGTTTACTTGTACCCGCATAATACAGCTGGTCGACGTCTGCCCACATTGTGCCGTGGATCAAGGCATGCAGAGATGAAATAGATCTGTCTTTGTACAGTTCATAATATATAATAGATCTGTTGTAACTAGTCGTGCAATCTGATCATGTTCCTAGGACGTTTCATGCTGTGATGTGAATCCTCCTTACTGGAACTTTAGAGGACGTGTACTTGTGAATAAGGTCAAGAATAAAGTTGAATCATTTGAGGAAGAAAACCAAAAAGTTCTCTCGAGCCGACGACGGAGCCAGACAATCGCCTTTGCACCCTGCAACAATGCGTGCATGTTCGTTCACATGGAGAAATGGAGAGCTAGTCCGAAGCAGCGATATATGCCCACCACCAGCATCAGTGGATCACCCTCGGCCCAGGCACGGCAGACATGGTCATCAATGCCTCGGTGGTTACGATTTCTGTCCATCGGGTTCATGATTCTGTTCGTGTTACCCGAAAAGATCCAGGCGACAGGTAAAAACAAATAAATTAAGGAAAAATATTCTAGTATTTAATCTAGTAGTATCATTGTTATAACCCCACCCCCACATTATGCGAATAGTGTTGAAACATTATGCATTGTCATCATTTTGTGCTTGTTGTTCTGAATTGTACTGTAATTTGTTTGATTTGTGGCGGCTACAAAAATTCATAGATTTGCATTATCAGCAAAATTTGTTGTGCTTTATCTACAGGTGGATGACTCAACGATTCCATTTTTTCCATTGAATCTCGGAGTGTTTTGTGCTTTTGTTCCCTTCGTCACGGATAGTGGTTAACTAGGCTTGAAAAGGAGTTCCTAACTTGTCTCCATTGTCTCCTTGTCTATCATTCTATATACTTTCTGGCTGTGTTTAATTATGTTCCTCTGTGAAAACATGGAACCCCCCCCCCCCCCCCCCCCCCCCTCTGTTAACACCCTCAAGTTATGATTGACGCATTCAAAGGGAGTCGACCTGAAAGTTTCACAGGAGGTTTAGGATAGGAACCGGTTTTGTGAGAAAAGCGGATATGATTATGAATTTCTATTTTAAGTCAACATTACTCTATATTACAGTGTATGAAATGTATATTGCCAATGCGGCCATTTTGTATCGTTTTATGATTTCATGTCATTTGTAAAAGCTCTTCATTTAAAATATAGCTAATATAATGCTGTAAATGAAATAGCTCAAATCTTCCATCATGGAACATGTTTGGAACGAAGTTATTCATTAAGAGGATAACTAAAAGTTAAAACCATACATTATAATGGAAGCATAATGTACTCCATGTGAGAGTCAGTGAAATTGATGAATTTTGAGTAAATGATGTGTACTGAAAGAACAAACGCATAGTTACAAATATGATAATACACACCAGAACCAGCTTGTCAATGGGAGAGTTATGTGTTACAAATACAAGAAGGATTTGTGATTTCGACTTTTAATAATAATAATAATAATAATAGTTCGTCCTTATATAGCGCATGTTTGTTGTCATCTCAAAAGATGAGCATATTACGTTCACTACAATGTATGCATGTCGCTGTTTTTATATTCTGTAAACGTACTATTTCGTGATAGATATCTATTATCTCACTCAGGATCAGAGTAGAAACAGTAAAAAAAAACTGAATTATTCATAGCCCAGCGATGGGGGGGGGGGGTACTCATATATTAAGACATACGGGGATGTGCCGCTCTAACGGGTCTGGGATTCATACTTCATAGTTCATAGCCTTGTGAACTTGAATTTTTTGTGGTTTTCTTAACTCAAGAATGATAGGTGGACTGGCTTTAATTAGGGCCTTTGTTGATTACTTTGCAATATAACCTTTCATACGTCATATTCTCAAGAAACCTAAATCGGGACAACTCAATTTTTCACATACTAGAAAAATTACAAAACCTTGGTAAAGATATGAATAATATAGTTGTTAACTGTACTAGGCCTATATGTATTTTATTATGTTCAGCTCTCCTGAAGTCTGGAGAGCTGTTGTATTGACTGAATAGCCCGTTATGGTTCTTCGCACTTACAGTGTTGTTTGGCATGGGCTAGATACTATTCAGTTTGAATTATACAATCTATGTTTACTAAGTTGGTACAGAGTGTGTATGCAGTTACGTCAAATCAGGGAGGTCAAATAAACTTTTTGTTTGGACTTTGTTCTCGTCTTGCCATTTTCATGGACATAAAATAAGATTGGAAGACGATGAGTCAACCGGTTCATTTTCTGGAGCCGCAATGCCCATTGCCCACGATGCGTTACTTCGAATGCGTTATTGCTTGCGCCAATCGAGAGCCTGTGAAGGCAATTAGCCCATACGCCAATATTAATGTTAACGCAGTTGTCAATCTTATCTTTGCGTATCAGTGACATAGGCTATACGTTAGGGTAATGAAGCATCGTGTTCGTGTTGCCATAATTATATTGGGTCAGTCAGTGCACATATCAGTCATTCACGCAATGAATATGCCGGGAGGGAGGTGGGAGCCTCCCTGATTACACTCTACATTTTTCAGTCACTTTTTGTACAAAAATATCACACTTTTGCGTCAAAGGGCCAGTCAAATGACACTGTGCGACGTCAGGCAATACAACGAGCGTGATTCTATCATAGCAGAAAAAGCATTGCACCAGACATTATGTCTCGCCGCTGATGCTCCGATGAGGTGGCCTATTCATTTATGCCTTAATTAATTGAAAGTTCCATGAACATCTATCTATATTGTCGGACCACTTTGTTACCATGGTGATAAACATTGATGAGAAGTCACCTCTAGTGTGCATGTTTATCGAGGGGCCCATGGCTTGAATACAATTTTGGAGAGTGATATAGATAAGAACCAAATTCAATAATAAATCGTCAGTAAAAAAATATTAAAAAAGAAAGAATGATTGAGATAGGACCTTTGTTGAATACTTTTAGATGTAAGCTTTAATATGTCACATTCTCATGAAACACAAATGGGGATAAATAAAATGTACACATTCTTCAAAAAACTCAAATCTTGGTAAGGGTATGAATGATTTAGTTGTATATATTCTGTTTAGTGGTGTAGATTTGAAGGTGAATCCTATACCCGTGTCTGTTTGTATTCATTATTATCATTATTTTAATCGGCCACAATGAATTTCACACTCGATCGCGATTTACCGCATTCATTATAAATGGCATGAATATAAATGAAAGAAATTCGACATATCGAGAATGTTGTGTTAAGTAATTATGTAATGCACAACAATGGACATTTTGTATTTTTATATTTATTTTCCTGATATCTTTAGAAAATAGGTGATTTAAAATGAAAATTCACATGAAAGTGTTAACTGTACAGGTGTAAGTTATTTTTTTTATTTGACAAATACACCAAAATGTCATGTTTTCTAGGATAACTGCCTTAATAAACTACCACACGACAATATTTCAAAAAGCAATATAAAGATATCATAATAATTGACCCATTTCAAATATACTGTAGGATTATTATCATGGAATAATGTAACAAAAATTGCTTATGAAATACTGCCTATATACAGAGTATTAACAAAAAAAATGTCATTGGCAAGTCCAGGTAGGAAACAACTACCCCCCCCCCTCTTCTAATCGCCCCTCCCCACTTTTAAAATAATGTATTCTATATCGAACATGACTGTATACGCTTCCTCTTTCCTGACTTTTAAAGGAGACAAAATCATAAAAATGCACGCCCTTTTGGACATTGATGCATTTGCATCTGCGTTTATGTTATAACCAAAAGCAATATGTATGGTTTGTGGTAATACATGTACATATCATAAACATATAAATATTTTTTTGCTGGCACTGCATACCGTCGAAGGGCATATTCCCAACCTGCAAAATTGTATACAGTGGGCACTTCGAAAAGGTAGTGTTTCGGCATGTATTTTTGAATGAATGTATATGCTTATGTATCCATATACCATATAGATACCACGGATTTCCATTGTTACATAGACAAATGATATGACATTTTAAAGAATTTGAGATATATCTGCTACCATGGTGCTTCGACATTGATCAGGCGACAATTCTCGCTACCCCAAATAGCGATTCTGCCGAGATCCGGGAAAATCCTGAAAGCGCATTGCATTATGGGATAGCTTTTCGACATTACAGCTTCCTGTGCAGGCGTTCGTGATCACAACCCTCTCTTTCACGGTAGAGTTTAACGGCCTTTTGTGCTAAAGTCACTAATTCTGCCCGAAGCTTTCCATTGCATATTATAATCTGTACAAATTACACTGATTGGCATCGATTTTAGCGTGCGTGAAAACTCTGCACAGCGAACACAGGCGCTAGCGCCAGCGGGATGGGACTCTATACCGGAAGTTGTAGTGACGACCCGAGAGAGTGAAAATTACCTCGTCTCGCGAATTTCGAGATTTTCGTACCTATTTAGGGTAGCGAGAATTGCTTTGGAATTTATTTTTTTCAAAATAAAGATTTAATGTTCAAGATGAAAACTGGGTTAGACTATAGATAGGGTTAGGTATAGAATTCGGTTAGTGTTTGTAATTTAATTGACAGCGGGGCAATATTGTCACTGGAGTATGTGTCGTAAATTTCTTTCAAAATTGATTAATTTGTTCGTTCATTCTAATATTCTCCACGAGCCATTCAGTGTTTAGACTGGGTCACTGAGATGCATGGAACTGTAACATGAGTCTCCTTCAGCTTGATGAAAACACGTAATTTAACCGTCCCTTGAATACATTTAAAAACTGTCATTCCAGTCTTATTAATTTCGGGGCCCACGAGGGGTACATACTTGACTGATACAGGCAGCACTGGAATTCAGCACAACAAAATAGTAATAAACGGTTTATGAAGATTTATTATCTCTTTTTACCCTCATGTATAGTGTTACTGTTATGACATATTTACATAATGTGTGAGCCTCATTAATCACGATAGAAGAGTCTGAGGGGATGGGTTAAACCAGGGAGAGGTCCAATGTTTTTTGTTTTTAAAAAATGGGGGGGGGGGGGGGGGGGGGGGTATCGGAAAATCACTGACAAACTATAACAACGTTAACAACAACAACAACACATTTGTGTGTGTGGGTTCTTAAGGAAGGCAAGACCCCCCCCCCCCCCCCCCCATAATGTAACTCTAAACGCCTTCATTGTTAATCCCGGTTCATTAATTGTGGACCTAATTATATTGCCTCCTACTGTTTTATACCCAACCTTAATTTAGATGAAAGATCATTACAGAACGTTATACATTATGCGAAACAATACACATGGCTGATACGAGACGAATTTCAGCATCATTTATGTTTTATCATGATGATGTTATTTCAATTTGGTAGCGAAATCGAGCACAATCTGTTCATAAGAATAACGTGAGTTGCTTTAAAAAGATAGCAGGTGATCATAAAATGATTGTTTATATTTCATACCCGTGCCCTTTATTATCCGATGCCGTTAACAAAAGAGTGCGTCTTAGCAATTGTTATTTTTGGCTCACTTCGTTAGCTCTATACATGGTGTATTGTGATGCCAGCTGTCATTCTTATTTTTGCATAGAACGTTATGGTTATGGGAGTTTCGTCATTAATATACTGGTTATTACATTGGTTTGAACATGCAGATGTAGAATAAGCTTCTATGCCGTCTACGCGATGTTTTGATGTTGTTTTTCTGTTTGTTTGCTTTGTTTCATTCTCATTTTTGATTGTGAGTATGTTTATAGCGGAAGTACACTGACCCATGAAATGAAATGGGCCCACAAGATCTTGTCAGTTTAGAGTTTCTCCTGTATCTCAAGCCTACGTGCATTGTCTCGTGAAACAAAAGACAATCAAGGACCATTTACAAATAATAATTATGCACGTCTATGGCCTCATACGGCCCGGGTCATGTCAGGCACAATACACTGAGCTAATGAGCTCATGCCTTAACCAAAGAGATATATACCTTTATACGAATACCATTTCACAATCCTGAGTGATAGGCCTCCCCATATCATACCCATATCAATTTGCAATATGTACATGCCGATATGTACTGATATAATATGTCATGAGCGGCCTGTGGAAGAGGTGAATAACTGTTTGTTTGTTTTTACCTGACTATATATAGTGTTAAGAAACCATTGTGTATGCTTGTGAGTATTTAACCAGGGGACTGACGGTCTTAAGTCCTCTCCGAGGAACTCGGTATGAGGATTAATACCTTACCATGCAAAGGGCACTCGGGCATCGACTTGGGTTTCGAACAGGGACCTCCCGGTTACGAGACCACTGCTCTACCACTAAGCCATCACGCCCCTCCTCCTATTAATTAGTATTATCATCCGAAAAATATTGACTGAGATGTGAAGAAATATATTTATTTTGTTTAGTACATGAAATTAGATCTATAGCCCTAGATTTTAAAATGTGCTAGCAGGCCCATACCGTAACCACGGTCATTATTGAATACCATAACAAAATGAAATGAAAGTGTAATATAAGGACTTTTGACGATATCTCTTCTCGTCGGGGGATGTTGTTGTTGTTGGGAGTTATCACGAGGCATTTAGTATGAATATTCATTAATAGTTGTAGGCTATAACAATTATTAAATTAGACTATTTATATGGATCGACAAATGGTATTTCTCTAACTCGCGATTAAATTATGAATGTATTGATGATGCATTCATTTGAGATTCGTTGCTTTTTTTTTTTTTTTTTTAAATTCCTGTTACTATTTTGATTAAGACATTGTGTTTTAAGGGATACCCCCTTTTTTTAATTTTCCGTTCTCTCTCTCTCTTTCTCTCTCTCCACCTCGTTCTTGCCCCATTAAAGACGACTTCATTAAAGACGACTTCATCACGCTATGGCTGCTATCATGGATTTATTATGATCCATGCCGCTATTGCTCGACTATAAATCAAGCATGTCTCACGATTAGGTCTCACGAGCTAGCTTGATATCCAAGTCACACCAAAAATACGACATCAGACCGAAGAGAACATAACATGACTTTCCTCCCGAATCGCCAACATTTGGTCGGTCTGAACTCGGAAGTCGGTTTGGCGGTGTGACTGAGGTATGGTACTTCAGCCACACCGCCGAACCGACTCTCACGACCGAGTCCAAACCGAGCCATTTTTGCCGTGGTTATTTTGTTCGATCTGTTGTTGCCTTGTCGGTCTAATACAGGGGACGTCGTTTCACAAAACCTTTATACGTTCAAGTTCGCCGACAATAAATCCACTGAAATACTCTTATTAATTACCCATGTTTGATTAGATTGGCGACGAAATTGTACTTTTGAATGGCGGTTTCGTGAAACGATGCCCTGATATCGGTCTCGTCAATGTGACTGGGGTATATTATGATTAATGTGAACAAATATTTCTGCTCGCGCCCGATTGCGGAAGACAAGATCACCTTTCACAATCATGATGCTAATACTATTCATGTGATTGATCGCTGTATATTATTCTGCTTTCCGGATTGGCATTGGGTGTATTTCCTTGTAGGATCATGGGGATAGAGCTTTAAAAATAATTAAGCTGACTGAGACATATTCATAGCTATATATGCCGTACGTAATACGTATAGATATCATTCCATTTTTTTTTGTAGAAATAAAACGAAAGCGAGATGTGAATATAACTTAATTGTAGATTCAGCCTACAGGCATTTTCTGCATTCAACTCCCAGAAAAATATGTTACCATTTCTGTGTAAATGTTTTAATTCAACACAATTTAATTACTATACATGCTAGAAAATTATATTTTAGCTGATCTAGATGAATGTAAATAAGCTAAACAATATATACTCATACACATTTCGCTATTTGGTTGTTTGCATAATATTAAACGTCATGTTGACTTAAGTACAGAGCACTTAAGGTCATCACGGTTAATGATGTTAGGTGTCCAACAATAATAGTGCGACGTGTCTTCAGAGCATTCATTGTATAATGTAAATATATATATTGCATAAAGGGGAAGTCCATCCTGATATTAAATTGGTTTTGATTGAAGCAAAACATTAGATATTTAGAGGCAGGGGCGTACGCAGGGGGGTGGTTGTGGGGGTTCAAATCCCCCCCCCTTTGGTATTTTTATGTGTGTAAACCCCCCTAAAAAAATCTAAAACCCCCCCCCCCCTTTTGTTATTTATTTATTTTTTATTTTTTTTAATTAAAAAAATAAAAAATAAAAATAATGCCCACGGCTAACGTAAAGTGACCTTACCCCCCCCCCCCCTAACGAAAAGAAATGTCAAATTTTCAAATTTCGAGACCAAAAAAAAAGTATCCGCTTACCCCCCCCCCCCCCCCCACTGAGCGACTTTTCGGTTGGCTGATTCTTAGCGATTTTTTTTTGGACTACCAAAAAAAAAAAAAAGTGTCCCGCGCTTACCCCCCCCCCCCCCCCCCCCCCCCCCCCCTGAGCGACTTTTCGGCCGGCGCGATTTTCAAATTTTCGGGAGCAAATATTTTGGGCCAGATTTTAAACCCCCCCCCCCCCCCTTGAAAAAATCCTGCGTACGCCCCTGTTTAGAGGAACAGGTCAGCGAAAGATTTAAAAGTCCGATTAAAAATAAGAAAGTTTTTAATTTTTGCAAACGCGACCAATCAAATACAAATTTGGCAGCTCTGACGCATCTTGCGAGCTCCCCTCCCATTTGCTCTGTACTGGAAAAAATCAGAAATTTGTATTTGCACTGAAGAAAATTATCAATCATGCATGCACCTTAAATGCAATTATTGCAAATATGTTTCTAAACATCCCCTGTTTGAAGGGGAAAAAAGTCTATTCCGTCATCATAAGGAAGGAAATGAAATGTTATGAAGTACGTACAGAACACATTAAATATCAGGGTGAACTTCGCATAATAAGGATGATTATGTGTCCGAACAATCCCAATACGGGTGATTTTTCTCATTATGTAGTAATAATATGTCTTCGTGAGTGAGTGAATTGTTTGCCGGACACTTAGCGCCTTCATGTTGATCAATTTCTATCCAATTTTTTTTTTTTTGGAAAACGTACCGACAAAATTTCACATGAATCAACATCTAAACACTGTTTTCAATTCACATTATGTTGGCTTGCATTGCATGGGTATATGAATGTAGGTAAATAATATCATTATGTTATATCCTTGATATATGCTTGATTGGCAAAGCATATACGTAGTCATTCCAGTCCAGTCATTACTAAATCATCATAGTTTTATACTATAATGATGAACATGCATTAAAATGCCCAATTAGCGTGAGTGGATTTTATGCCTCAGTGGCGTATCAGAACCGGAGGGGGGGGGGGGCGGGCAAGGAAAATACACGGGGCTCAGGGGGGGGGGTATGCGCCACTTGCATCGTTATTGGATTTTGTTAGTGACAACTAATAACCTGTAAAAGTTGACGCAAAGTACGAACTTGAATAACCCCTTGAGACGTTGGATTAAGACTAAACATTAATTGTTCAGGAGATAAAGATGCGTCAGCCGGTGACTTTCTTAAAGAATTATTTTATCAGATTTTCTTTTGTATTAGACGTTTGAATGATAGGTATTGCAATTACTGTCAGTACTGCGTACCTTGATATTTCTTGGGCTCGGTGTAAAGTCTCTATTTGTTTATTCATATAACTCCTTATCTGTCAATCAGTCTACTGCATTATGTCGTATTTCTTATCTATGATAACTCACGATAACTCTACCTGCTGCTTGTATGCAAGCATGCCGATAGCAATTTTTATCATCATGAACTTTGTAAGGTCGAATGGTGCACGTAGAGTTGGTTCAAAGTACTTAAGTGCAGTTCAAGTTGGTTACTCGTATATGATGTGCACCGTGCTAAGGACATTTTTGTAAAATGACAAAACTGATGAAGAAAAACAATTCAGAATGTCAGTTCGAATGACAAGTTTCACAATCATAATGCACACTCATGGTCATGATAATGAATTACTGGTAATGCAATGGTCATCTTACGATGATGGATTGACCAGTGTATTTTGACAAAATAAATTAATTATTAAGAAGAAATTAAAGACTTGTCACCTTCACGATGGCGGCACCTTTGAAAGGTTATTTTCTATTTAAAGAAACAAAATCGCGTATATTCTTTAGTATAGTTCATCCATCCTTCTTGCAATAGTAATTAGATCATGAGCCATTAATGCACCAAAGTATTTTATAGTTTGAATGTTAACGTCACCTATTACAAGCGAGGAAACGATGTAGGAGATGTGGAATAAGAAGAGAGGGCGAAGAGAGTACATGAACTAGTAAGGGCAGAGAGAGAGAGAGAGAGAGAGAGAGAAAGAAAGAAAGAAAGAGAGAGAGAGAGAGAGAGAGAGGGAGAGAGAGAGAGAGTAAGATAATTAAGGAAGATGTGTGGAGAACGATGCAACATTAGAGATGTTATCTTTTTGAATAATGAATGTCCGAAAGAATTTCTTAAAATCAATGTGATTGTCATTTGATGTTTCAAACGGTTTTATTGTGAGAAAGGGATTGATATAGAATGGGCGAGTGAGTCTATCCAAGTTACTAGCCCAAATTGACAATACAACATATTATATGAAATCAAGGAGTTCTAAATTTAGGTTTATAACTCCTTGACGAAACTGAATCCTATGTTAACAAAGTGCAAGAGAAAATAGAAGAACCGAAGGCAATGAAAGGTGGAAAAGGGACAGAAACTGAGGAAGGGCGAGAAGAAAGAGGGGCAATCGAGAAACACTTGTGATAAAAACCCGAGAGAAAAAGAAAAGGGGTGGAGAGATAAACATAGATTTGAGGTATATGGGGGGGGGGGGGGGACCTTACAACGCCTTTCAGATTTCGTTGTGCGTGATTGATTTATAATCATTTATTTATCATTGTGACGTCATTTGGTTTGAGAAGATTGAAAGGGGTCAGAAAGTTGTGACAATACGTCATCCGTTTGTAGCTCCTGGCATCATTGAAAATAGATAGTGAGACATTTTTATAGACTTTAGGTGATATTAACAGTTTTACCCCCCCCCCTCCCCCCCCCCCCTTCACACCACCCCCTCCACACCACCCCCTCGAGGATTAAAAGACACAGTATGCCTTTTCGTTTCTTCGTAACTCGTTCTTCAGTTTTGACATTACATGTATAAGGTGGGCCAGAAAATAATGGTTGCACCAAAAAATCTCCTATCGCCAATGATGTGCTTTCCTCCTTCTTCTCTATACCTTTCCTTCCTTTTATTTTTTTTTTCTAACTTTTTTTTCTCTAATGGGATAAACCTTAATGTAGGCTTTACGAGGACGAACAGCAGCGGAAGATAGAATAAAAAGATAAGAGGGGGACAGAGAGAGGAGTGAGAGAAATGAAGGAGGGGGTGCATACTCTGAATGGGGAAGAGCGGAGAATGTGGGATGCACGGAAAGGGGGAGAAGGGTGTTTTTTTATTAGTAGCAGTAGAGGAGTGGGGGTGAAACATGGAGAGAAGTGAGAGAGGAGCGAATGGAATGCATTATAAAAAGGATGGCTTAGGAGAAGGGAAGACAAAGAGGACAGAAATGGAGAGAGAGAGGGGGGAGGGAGAGAGGGGGTAGACATGAAAGAGGTGAAGATGGAGAGGAGCATCGAAAAAGTCGTTACAACGTCATCTGGTTTTCCATCATCAATAAATAATGATATCACTCAATCATTTTTGCTCTTCATCTTCTATATACAGCCCTCTCCTTTTTCATCTTCGTCATCATCTATTTCCGAAGTTTGTCATCGTTTTTTTATTTTTTGCATTTATCACCAAACCACTGTTTGTCCTCGTATTTCTACGGATCATAGAAATGAAATGCAATTCACAAAGAGGGCCAAATATTGCAAAATTTTCATGGTTGCTCTGCCTTTTTGTTTTGTTATTTGGACAAAATAAATGTGAACAACAATCAGATTTAGTAGATACTACACAGCATAATGTCAGTTTGTTGTTAGTCGGAATTCGTTTCTTGTAATAATTATTTTTTAAGTTATTATTATCTTTTGTGAATAGTATGCTTATCTGCATGCTTCAAATATTACAGTTTTGTGTGCTTCTCCCTGACCACCACCCCCTCTCCGTGTGAAATTATTATCGAAATGCTGTATAATGTAAGTATTTGTGCCCCCTTCGTTATTATTTTCGTATGATATGTTCAGGTGCCTTCTGTTTTATCAGCCTTGTGCATTTTCTTCTAAAGTATTCTTTTTGTTAACCAAGTCATGAATGTTTTTTGTTGGAAGGTAAATGAATTGAAATTGACATTGAAATGTATTTTAAAGTGAAGAAATCGAATCTATTCTATGTACTTTTATATCCTACATTACTTTTTTTGCCATTGACCTTTTAAATGTTGTATGCATGATCATGCGGCGTTGTTTAAAAGTCCATCAAGGGCTGCCAGCAAGCCACTTATCCGGGTTTTATAGAGACTCATTTAAAGCGTCTGTATCATCCTGTTATAAGATTTATTTCATTTGTTAGTGGGGTCACATGGGACGGGGTTGAGTAACATGACGAAACTGGGAGGAAGATGCGGAAAGAGGATGGAACATTAAAGGAAATATAAAGAAATAACAAAAAAACATGGGGGAAAAGTGATAGAAGAGACAGAGGGATGGAAATGAGGGAGAGAAAAGTAGAGATAGGAGATATAAAGAGAGAGAGAGGGGGAGAGTGGGGTAAGAATAATGTGGAGAAAGCCTTTTTCGGAACCCCGTTGATAAGCTCTGTGCATGTGGTGCTGTTTAGTTACTGGTTTATTAAATTTGTTGTTTGCTTGTTTGTTGGTTTATTGCATGTTTATTGCGAGTATGTAATTCAATTCTTCGATAATGCAAATACAAGTTTTTCTTCATCGTGGACAGCGATATAGCCGCCAACCCCCTTGTTTACACGTTACATCATTTTGTGCCCCTCCCCCTTGCCCCCTCGCCTGCATTGCCATATAGTACAGACTCACATCTATCTACATCATCATGGTGAAAGGTCTAGCGTCATGACCGTCAGAGTTAATTCGTCTGGGATTCTCTAATTGATAGTTAATTATGTCATAGCTCTTCGAGATCGAGATAGAGAGAGAGAGAGAGAGAGAGAGAGAGAGAGAGAGAGAGAGACAGGGAGACAAAGAGAGAGAAAGAGAGAGAGAGAGATGACGACTGATAGACTGTGACCTACAAAAAGCCTACCAATTATTATTGATGCAACCTTGATTTGTTTACATGACTGTGTTGTGGTCTATACCATCCTCATCACCGTCCCTCTTCATCTGTGTTGGTTGGCTGTTATCAATACAGGATACTTTCACATTTGCCTCGTAATCATATCTGTAATACTGAAATGATTTTCTATCGATTTGTGTCTTTTGTTTATACACCTCCATCATCTTCCTTATCGTGGTGACACCATCATCAAATTCATGGTAGACTTCACCGTCATCATAATCAATTAATCATCATGCACTACCATCAATATCATCATCGTCATAATTATCACCATCGTTGATTTGGTCATCACCACCACCACCACCACCACCACCACCAACACCAACAACAATTTCATCATCGTAATCAGCATCCTAATTCCTCTTTATGCAATTCAATTCAATTCAATTTTTCCACTTTAAAAACAAATTAAAAATCAATAACATATACATGAATAATAGTGGCGGGATCATGAAAAGCACTAATTGGCTTACTGAAAATGACCCCTTAACAATTATACACATAACCTATTATACATTGTAAGAAAATATCACAAATTATAACAGGAAAAACATAACAAAAAGATCTAAATGAAAATATCATCATCTCATCATCAGGTTTTACTTCGAACTCTTAATTTGTAGAAAGTTGCGCTTCATGAAATAGCACTGTTACATCACCATCTTGGGAGATGACCCTATATACGGGGACTTTCGTTTTACCCGTGATTTTCATAGTTATTTTCACTCTACGTTGTACTATGCAGATAGCTTGCGCGCCTTCAAAACAAGTAAACAACATTTCCAAAATATCATTGCATGGCTCAATCATGTGATACTGACGTAATACAACGCTTGAAAGAGACGACCCCATTCTTTGCCCCCTTCATCTAATAAATTCTTGAGAGTTCAATCTATCCAGCTCCTACATTGCTGGCATTCACCTTAATGTTCACCAGTGTTCACGGCTTTGCTTTGACGGTCAAGCCCGTATGTACAAGCACGCCATCACTAATTTTGTGAAGGGTACGACGTCATTTTCTGCATGGGGAAATGAGATTGTCTCGTAGAATTGTTATAAGATGTGACAGGTAAAATGGTCATGGTCGCTATAGGGGCACCCCCCCCCCCCCCACCCCCGTCCATCAACCAACTGGCGAAAAGGAGAGAGAGAAAAAGAGAGATAGGAAGGGAAATAGGGGGCGTGAAAATAGGATCCCCCCCCCCCCCCCCACCAACGCTTCCTCTTTGTCCGGACCTATAGTTACACAACGCCAAGGATGAAAAGAAATGTCGTATCCTGTATTTCATATCAAGCTCTTTCTTGAAATCATAGTTCACGAGGAAAGAATCATTTTGACCTTTAGATTTATTTTTTTTGCATCATGTATTTCAAACACTGGAGAAAAATATCTTCAAAATGTATTCATGAATTGTATGTATTTCTTAACGCGAAAGTCAGTGGGAAGCAATACTCGAAATGTACTGATCTGAAAGTTGATAGTGTTATGAGATAAAATATTGATTCAGAAAATAATTGAATCCCTTGTCATTGAAATTCCAAGGCAATGTTCAGAGTATGTGCAAAGCTATAACACTTTAGCACACATATACCCCATTCACAGTGGTTTTGAAATTTGTAGCGGCGTTGTAGCGGAGCGGCGACACCGCCATAACACCGCTACAAATGCATTCACAGTAGAAAAGTTATCCCGCTGCAGCAGCGGGATAAATATCATGTACCCATTCACGCTGCAGCGGGTGATTTTTATTACCTCCGTAACAAACACGTGTATGCATGGCTCATGACCCGCGAGTGACCCCGATATGACCGGAAATACTTGCTTGAAATTGCGCGGTAAACATGTCAAGTTGCTTTTTGTATCCTCGATCATATTACTTTTTAAAAAACTAGCATTTTTATTGCTTCCAGTCAGAATATTTTAATTTTTTGAAGTGTGAAATATTTTTATTTGGATAATTATAATACCTACATAATAATAAAATCAATTTGAATCCACTGGTTACTTTATTTCTATTTCACTTTATGTTCCCCATTGCTGTAGAAAAGAGGTCAGTGATAGGTAAGTAAACAAATCACACGTGTTTGTCGCGGTGTTATAGCGGAGAGCCTTCACACTGAGTAAACACCGCGACAGCAGCGGGACTGTCCCGCTGCTGTAGCTAGGCGTCCCTAGCGATAGTTTGTGTCGGCGTTATCGCTAGGCGGTGTTATCCCGCGATAGTTTATAACGGGTCCGAGCCTTCACACTGAAGACAACACCGCGACAGCAGCGGGACAGTCCCGCTGCTGTCGCGGTGTTTGAGGCCACTGTGAATGGGGTATAGATGTTTTACCTTTTTTTTCAATGAGTAATGATCTTCAGTTATTCCGTTTATATAGAATCACGTGTTTGTGTCACAGTTATAAAATGCCCTTATTCTGAATATTTCAGAGAGACCATTCTTCCTGACCAAGTTATAAAAATGCATCTCTTTGTAATTATTTTTTAATATGCAAACGCTTTGTGTTTCTCTTTGAAACATTTCCTATTGGAAAAAATGGCTGAAATAGACTCTTTTAGGTGATGTTCCTGAGAATACTTACGTAAACGCCAGATCAATCCCCGTTAATCAATCATTATCCAGGCTTCCGTCTTTTTGGTTAATGCCCATTTCCTCTAAAAGATAGACAATCGGAGATCTATACATTGATAAAATGTGGATTGTTTCCGGTTGTAAAGTTTATTATTATGACTAATTTGATAAAAGAAAAAGTGATATGTGATATAGGTTTAGCAATAGACTTTCATGTTAGTAGACCAGTTTACTTTATGGATATGGTGCCTCCCTGGACCATTGGTAATGAACGATCACTGTCAGCCACTCATTGTGGAGAGCTAAATATCATTTCAGAATTATTTAAGCATGTATTAGTATAATTTCACATGTGCCTCAATCATTGTAGTTGATTTGTTTTTACTATTTTTCATGACAGTCGCATTGAGCATTTCTTGGGATGGGTAATGCGTATTGCATGTTCTTGTGTTCATCTTTTTGGATGTAGGGGTCATTACCGTCATTTCAACTTTCCAATTACATGTGCTTTTCTATCCCTCCAAAAGTTTCTCCCCACCCCCTAGCTCCCTCCCTCTTTCCCCTCTGTCTTCATTGATAAATGTTCCGGAAGGCGCCTAAAGTGATCCATGTGCACCCCCCCCCTCCCCAAAAGACTTTGGCTTCAGAACTTCAGACGATTTTTACAAGCCATTTCGAATGATAATAATTATAGACGTGAAATATCGTCTCAATAAAGATTGTTTTCTAAGAAAAGTTAGGCCTTCCTCATTTCTGAAATCCTAATTGGCACAGCCTTTCGCATGTCATTTAGTCACGACGGATGTGGAAATTGAGAAAAGAGAGTTAACAGAAGTTGGGAAACAAAATGTGCTGTGTAATGTAGATTACAGACTGAAATTGCCATGCTATAATAGTTTCTCAAAGGAAAAGTGGGATTTCCCCCAATGTGCGATTTAGTCAAGATGTTCGTCCGTCGAATCTTCTGGAATGGCTGGTGCAATTTGTTGACGTCATTCGTAATAAATGTTCCTCGCAAGAAGCAGCCTCAAATTTCCCCGAAGATTATGAACAAGAACCGCTAAGATGAGCATCAATACATGGGGGATGCAGATTTCCTGAAGTAATTAGTTCTTTTGAAGGGAAATCAGAGCCCCCCCCCCCCCCCCCATTCCACTCTCCAGACAGTGTTTAATATTCTCTGTTCAATGATTAGAATAATAATTTTCTCATCGTGAAAAAAAAAAAGTGGTTTTCAAGAGCAGGCTCCATCGGCGTTGCAATCTACGATTTCTCATGATCTTTCTCCCTCGAATGTTTATCTGGTAAAATATTTAAGGAAAAGGTTACTTTGATTTGAACTTGTTGAACTGGTTCTTCGTTATTTTTGATACATGTGTATATTGAGTATTTTGTAAGGGTTTTATATTTCGTTAATTAAATTCCTTTTTCCATTTTGTTTAATATCACTTCATCGTTGTCTTCTCGTTGTTTGAAACAAAAATGAATAACTTTGACCTTGGAATGAATTTTGAAACAAAATACCTAGCCATCTAACTGAATTAAAACAAGTTACGGTTTGAGTACAACCATTAATCTCGAGGAAAGAGGATCGTCTCTCTCACTTTCGCAATACCATGAGTCATCCACCCATCCCTTCCCAACACAACCCGTCTGCCCCACCAAACATTCCTTCTCTCCAGCAGTGAGGGTTTACTCAATGAATTTCTTGTTTTCTTCTTTCAGTGAACATGATCAACCAGTGCGGGCGGACTATCCACTCAGCAGGCGACATGATCTTCTCACAGGGCGGGCTCTACTACCCTCCCAACATCAACTGTACGGTTACCATAGCAACGCCCAGTGGTGACGGCCGGGTACTCTTACAGGTGAGTGGACAAAATATTACTGTGCTTTACAACGATGAAGGTTAAGAATGGTGGATTAGTTAATTGTCAAGGATATCCATGAACCCACAACCTATAATTATTATTAGACCATCTTTAACAAAATTTATGACAGAAGAAAAGGGAGGAGAAAAAGAAGTAGAAGAACAAAAAGAAGAAGAAGAAGAAGTACTTATCATTTTATGATAAATGGATACGGGATACTGGGATTAACAGGGCAAATCAATATAACAATGGATCCAATCTCTTGTTCTAATGTATTTTGAGAATTTTCATAATAAGTGTAATTTTTTTTTCAGCTTCATGAGAGTGAGCTGATGTCGGATGAAGACTGCAGCGATGACTACCTCGAGATCAGTGACATCAGAGCAAGGGATGACGACGGTAACGATGTCGACTCTCGGAGGATATGCGGTACGACGTCCCCCATGGAAGTGGCGTCACAGGGCTCCTCTCTCCGCATCCATCTGGTCTCGGATGGGGTCGGGAGTGGGCGTGGCTGGTCCGGGGTCTTCACGAATGTGTTATCAGCAGGTAAGCTTCCATTGGATAAGGAGGCGGGTTTCAGACAAAGGGAAAAGGGGTCAGATGTGTATACGCTTTGGCCTACGTAATTCAAGAATGCAATTGGCATTTTTAACTTGGTAGGCCTAAGATTATGATATAATTCTGTGGATGTCACGAGAATATTTTCACGGTTTTAGAATAAGGCGTTAACGAGCTATCAAAATTCAAGATACAACTCTGATAACAAAATATTTCTAGTGAAGAAGTTGATTGGGATTAGCGTGTCCAATATATATCCCTGGTTTCATATATTGCTTTTCATTTTGTGGTTATGATGAAATCAAAAATCCTAAATCAATTGCGACTTGTTTTTCCCTTCCTTGCAGATGGTTCCCTGTGCCTAGGTTACAAGAAGTTCCTATGCAGCAATGGTCGTTGCATCCCGGCTGTTCTCAGATGTGACTCGGTCAATCACTGTGGTGATAACTCCGATGAAACGGTCGGATGCGAAGGTATCTGTTTATTATAGTAGATCTATAACTAGTATACCACAGAGTTTCTCTTACAAATCAAATGTGAAATTACAAGCAGCTTTAACAAATACAACGACTTCTGACTTCAATTGTCCATTCGATTGTCCGGGTACATGTGTAGTTGCTTGTCAGATACCCAACTTGTAAATGATGACTTTTCTCTGTTTAGGGTAACTTGCTTCACTTGTGAATGTCTGTCAAAGAAATGTACATGAATCGTTACCATCAATGACGGACTGAAATAAACTTGAACACAGCATTCTTTTTTTTCTTTTATGATTATAATACAGATAATCTTTAATATCATTGTTGGTTATTGTATTCTCGTGGATCTTCATACGTTTTATTTTTTTCTTGTTAATTACCAGACGGCCTACCATATTACCTGGGCGACAGGGTGCTGGAGCTAAATGAGGCCATTTACATTGGAATAGCCATTGCTTTCACCGCCGTATTCGTCATCTATTTCGCCGCTGTCTGCACCCGGGACTCCTGTAAGCAAATCAAACGCAGGGTTAAGAAATTAATGACCCGAGATCAGGAAGAAGACAGTGAACCGGAAGAAGAAGGGTTGGAAGCAGAGCTCCGGCGAGCGCTGATGGCTACCTCGTTGTACGACCGACGAGTAAGCCAGCCTTACGATACCACCCTCAACACCATCACCGGCGGGGAACTCGCTCGGCAGCTCAAGTTAGAGCTTCGGAAGATCCAGGAGAACGCGACGGACTCTGAATACCATCGGCCAAAGTCCCAGGCCTCAATGCAAAAGTCGATCAATTACAATTATGATAAAATCAACAGCACCAGTGAATTAATTCACCTTATAGACAGGGATAATAATAATCATTCTGAGCATGGTAATGATAATATTCACTTCGTTGATAGCCCTCAAAGCGAGCACAGAGTATCTTTTGAATACATTCCAAGTGTTGTAGTGAGTGAGGATGGAGATGAAAGTACAGCGGAAGTATTGTACGATCCAAATGAAGCACTTTCCAAAGGTGTGCCTAGGAATTCCGTGCGGGGTTTATACCAGAAACGGTTATCCAGGACCAGTGTTTCGTCGATTCCTGAGGAGGAAATGCCTTTGAAATCAGCAGGAGCTCCTACGACTGTTCGAAATAAGATAGGAACACCTTCCAGGTTTAATGTTACAGCGGTTTCCGCAGAACAATTGCCATCTAGATCAGACGGAGCTTTAACATCTGATCAAAATCGGAATAAAAGTGTTTCCCGTTTTGCAGTTACGACAGTTCCAGATGATGGATTATCAAAATCAGGACGGGATGGTACGTCCGTTCCTGTGAAATCCACCACACCCAGTAAGCCGAGGTTCAGTGTGTCTAAGGTTCCTGAAACAGAAGTCCAGTTACCGCCCCAAATTCAAAAGTCGGTCTCGACGCCTACCACATCTAGATTCAGTGTAACTTCAATTGATGAAAATGAACTGAAGAGGAAAGAAGCGTCACAGACAAGAAGAGGTAGTGATATTCCTGGTAGAGATATACCAGCAGACAAATACCTTCGAGTGCCGTCGCATCGGAGAAGTTCTGCTGGCGTTGGAAAAACAGTATCATCTGTCTCCAAGCAACCAACGAGCCGCTTCAGTGTACAGTCAGTGAAAGACCCTCTTCAGGATAAACAAAATGATCCAAAAGATAACCGCCTTAAAAATGACTCGGCAGGACAAACGGTGATTGACTCTGGTATAAAATCAGACGTTGGTGAGAAATCCGGAAAGCCAGTAAACCCTACTCCTAGTCGTTTCACAGTACAGAAAGTAGAAGAAGAACCACAGGATACAGTACCAAAGAAACTCGTAAGCATTTTGAAGAAATTTGAAACCCTATCCGACGGCACTCGGTCGTACACCAAACAATCGTATCGACCACGCTTTCGAAGGGCTAGCGAGGGTGCAACATTAGACCGTCCTGATGACGATGCGGATGACCTGCCGACCTCAGCTGTTACCGTCCACGGGTATACTAGTGTCAAATTCTGGGATGAAAAACGGGGGCGATACTCGCACGCAACTCATCTATGACCACAGCGCATTTCACTTTGATAATCAATTTGTTTAATTCGATCTTATTGAGTGAATTTAGGTGTGTGACTATAGTTGCATGACCTTTGATAACCAAAACAACCAGAAGAATTGTGATGATGATATCTTTCAATATGCAAATGATGCCATGTCTGTCTCAGTTAAACTGAGAGGTTTGATTTGAGGCACATTTCGGTAACATACTTAAAATGATAACATTGTCTGTTACATTTATCAACAAGAAATATTGTTCGTTTTGAAGGTATTCTACTGAATACTGATATGTTCGCCTTATATTAGTTTAATGCAGTGATCAATAAAAAATGATGAATTATCTAAGGCGGGGTTGACGAGATGCATTAGCTCCGTTCTTATAGATGCTGGTCGTTAGACTTTGTATCCAGTTGAAACAAAATAATGCAGAGTAATTGCTCTTAGGTAAAAAAGTTAGTAATAAATTATTCTGCACTTCTTTGAAAAAGAAACTATTCTCATCAGAATTTATGAACAAAAGTAATGGAAGGACGCCCAGATAAAGGGGAAAATATGAAAAGAACAACGATTCTTGTATTCATTTACTCGTGTCCATCTTTTATAGTATAAAAATGGTTTTGAAAATGTTTTTGTTTGATTTTAATGAGAAGGGTTGGACATTTTTACGAATAATAGTATTTTAGTAGTCACAATGCGAATTACATACATTACTTGTTGCTATGTAGGACAAACAAAATGGCTTGCTCTGCCTTACAACATATAATATATGCAATTTGCATTCTGACTATTGAAATACAATTATTTGTAACAGGTGCATGGAATATTTCGTATCAAGGCACTTTACAAAGACGTGTGCGATAGATTTGGTTACATTACGAAAATGGCCTATTGGTGCATCAGGGTTCCTTTGTTATATTGAAATGGGAACAATAGCAAGCATCCTTTAAAACAAAAGACGTATGTGACCTCAACGGACGGTCACTGTGACAGGTGTGGAATCCCTATGTTTTCTATTTGTTTACAAGAGGTGAAATTTCTCACTTAAATCTGAAATAATGATTATGTATATGAATACAGTATAATGATTTATTAATGAAAGTGGTATATAGATTGGACGACTCAATGCAGTAATGATATTGATGTTAAACGCCTAAACGCCTATCAGAAAATATAAACATTTTGATAATAAATGAATAATTTCTTATATGGAGAAAAGTTACATTTTCGTCCGTGTGTCATTTTTATATGTGATCAAGAGATCTTAAGAGAGTATTTGTAATGTTTGAAGGGAAAAAATCCAACCGCTAGAAATATTCTGACTCAAGAGATACAATGTACCACAAAAATGTTTCGAGAGGAAAATCCATGTGAAGATGAGGTAGAAGATGAGTTCGGTGGAGTATGCGGAAGAGATGGGGGAAATGGCAAATGTGAGAAAAGGGTTTAAACGGAAAGGGCGACAGTCATTAGAGGTACCGTCGCCTATAAAGAGACTATCTATTCCTAGAGAAGTGGATAAACAATGATATTATTTATTGAAAAGAAGTGTAGTTTATCATCAAGTTCAATACGTCAACGATTTCGACCTGTAGTGGAGAAAAGTCAAATTGATCTAGTGCCTGTTTTGCAATAAGTTGCGATAAAACGCAATTCCGAAGGCGACTTGACTTTCGGCCATTCCAAAAAGCACATGTAGGATTTGTATTTAATTTTAGGGTTGCAATCGGTCACAATTATTTGTAAACTAAAAGGCGTTGTGGTCCACCCCGGGGTCCACCGTCCGATGCTGATGGGTTATTATCAACTTGTTTGCCAGAAACAATATTAAACGAGATTATATAAAAATCATTGCCAGGTGTATTTTACTTTACAAAGCATGCAGTAGGCGCGATTAAAACCGATTTTTGCAAAGTTTTCTGTATCCATACAAGAGCTGTTTTAAGCACATGCAGAGTCTGCCCAACGTAGCATATTAGTTTGTTTTGTACTAAAGCGACCTGACCATATCGACCACTGCAATGCATCCCTCCCCCCACGATCTCTGTCGAATCTTCGCGCACGGTGCAAATTGTGATATAGCGCCCCCTTGTTAAATACTTGGGAAAAGTTGACCTGTATCAAGAGGTCGTTTAGATTAAGATCAACCATAGAGATATATACTACTAACACTTATTAAGTATATATCTCTATGAGATCAACAGATTTGTACAACGCTTAGTTTCTCGTTTATATAGTGAATCACTTTTTAGTATGTAACGAATAACTCCGGACACTTTCCCGCCCAAAATATAACAATTTCCACATTCAAATTGTGAGTTGGAGAGATAGGATAAACAGATTGCCTATCAAGCAATATTATCGTACTAGCTACACAGAAATTGACAATAACCAATGGCATCATTGCTTTATATTAAAATATATTTCTGATGAGAGACAAGAATATTGTTGAGAGTAATATGAAAAATAGGACATGAAAGAAAGAAGGTAAGAGAGATAGAGGTAGACAGTGTGTCGAAAATGGTTTCCCTAGTACTAGTAGGCCTACATAACCTCTACGGAGATGGAAGCAGACATCACAGTCATCAAGAGCACGATAATTGTCTTCTTTTTATATATTATCACATAAACTATAGACTTTGAATTTCGTGAGTCCGCTGTATTAAAAACAAAAACACTATTAAATTGATAGGCTAGAAACTGATGTGCCGATAATATACCTGCTAACACAATCCACCCAGAATTATGACTCGGTCTCATTTTCATAATATATTCAGCATACCTGAGAAAAGTAGTTCCAGTATAGATATCAAAAATAGTAGGGTGACATCATGGCTTCGAATTTCAATTATCTGAAAACTTGTGCTATACGAGGTATATTGTGTTTCAGGATAAACATCTCATTCCTTGTCTGTTTGACTGATTTCCATGCAAAACTTGAGGTCGTTTGACCATTGTTTTGTTCATTTCCTCATACTAGGGACTAAATTCACAAGTCCCTGATTTCCTTCAGGTATATTATAAACAATGAATGTAGGATTCGTGAAGAATTCATCTGCCATCCGACTTTAATAGAACCTAAACAAACAAAAATGGATAAGAGGAAAGAGAAAGATTGAGAAAGAGAGAGACAGAGAGAGAGAGAGAAAGAGACAGAGAGGCAGAGAGAAGGGAGCGAAAAAGAGGGAAAGGGGGAGAAGAGAGAGAGAGAGAGAAGAGAGAGATAGAGAGAGAGAGAGAAAGCCTGGAATAGAGAGAGAAGAAGGAGGAGGTAGAGAGAGAGAGAGAGAGATAGAGAGGGGGAAGCAGGAATGGATTAATAAAGGTTTTTTTTTTTTTTTTTGGGGGGGGGGGGGGTGAAGGACTCATCTTTTAGGTATGACAATCACAACTTCCCTTGTTTGCTTCCCCGAACTTTAAATTTCGATGCTTCTACATCACCACAGCAGCGTTTTCACCCCACTCCTTATCAAGTAGACTATATAGTCACTGCAGGATGCCCCCTCACCCACTAAATTCACCGTGACATTTTAAATGGATTTACTCCCATAAGTTTTAATGTTTATACTGTTTTAAAGAGGTGATAATTATAACTCAGTGTTGGACTCCATAATTACTTGTTTTTTTAATTATACTAATAATAATTTATGGACATTATTGCCACTTAGTAATGAACCACGTTCAGCATGGCTACTGCGTTATCTTGTATAGCATCCATTCATAATTATGGACGTGTAAAAGGATCAAACATCGGTTGGATTCGTTCAATCCAATCAAATTTATATCAATCATCGATGATTCATTCAACAAAAATATCAAGCCCGAATTAATTCATCTCAGTTCTAGTGCACTCTATTTTACATGGCATTTTGATCAATTCTTAGGCTACTCTAAATAATCATGATCTAGATGATGACGGTCATGAGGATAGATAGGGGAAATATTCTTTTTATTTGTATTTTTTATTTGTCATGGCATGGATAGAACTTAAACTGCATGAAAATCGACTCTGAGAAATACGAGTAACTTTACCAACAACAAAAAAAGTAACGTGCTGAAGGAGTGGAGACCCCCCCGGGGGGGGGGGGGGGGTTGTGTAAATAATGAAGATGCATTTGTAAAACGATACTTCTTTGTCACCAAGGGCGGTAAATCTGTCGAAAAATCTGAATACTATACTTAATACTACACAGAGGCGGCCCTCCCGGGGGGACAGGGGGCGCAGTGCCCCCCCCCCCACTTTTTCAGATACCCCCAAAATGCCCCCTTTTACATAGGAAAAGTGCCCCTTTTATTTTGTAAGAAGTGCCCCTTTTACATAGGAAAGGTGCCCCTTTTACTTTGACAAGTGCCCCTATTACTTAGTAAAAGTGCCCCTTTCCCCTTTTCACCTCTGACGAGTGCCCTTTTTATTTTTGACACGTGCCCCTTTTCCTTCGACATGTTCCCATTTTCCTTTGCAATAAATGTTCATTTTCCATTCTCATGAATCTTGAAATTATCTTGAATAAGTGCCCTTTTTAATCTCTAGTAAGTGCCTCTTTTCAGGTACGAGAAGTGCCCCTTTCCCCTTTTAATAAGTGCCCCCTTCACCTCTGATGATTGCCCTATTCAAAACTGAGAGGTGCTCTTTTTACTTTGACAACTTCCCCTTTTTTCCTTTGTAAGAAGTGCCCCTTCTCCTTTTAATAACTACCCCTATTGTAAACTCGGATGAGCGCACCTTTCATTTTAACATGTGCCCCTCTTATTTTCTAATAAGTGCCCCTTTTCCTTATGATAAGTGCCCCCATTAAAAAGAGAGAGCTCCTTCCCCTTCTCATAACTTCCCCTTTCCCTTTCTAATAAGTGCCCCTTTTCCTTATGATAAGTGCCCCCATTAAAAAAAGAGAGTTCCTTCCCCTTCTCATAACTTCCCCTTTCCCTTTCTAATAAGTGCCCCTTTTCCTTATGATAAGTGCCCCCATTAAAAAGAGAGAGCTCCTTCCCCTTCTCATAACTTCCCCTTTCCCTTTCTATAAGTGCCCCTTTTCCTTATGATAAGTGCCCCCATTAAAAAGAGAGAGCTCCTTCCCCTTCTCATAACTTCCCCTTCCCCTTCTCATAACTGCCCCTTTTAAACATCTGAACGGTGCCCCCTTTTCATTCAACAAATGCACATTTTCCTTTATTATAAGTGCCCCTTTTACATTTTCATAAGTGCCCCTTTTCATATCTGGTCAGTGCCCCTTTGCAACTCTGATAATTCCCCTTTTAATAATGATACGTGCCCCTTTTCCTTTCTAATAAGGGACCTATCCCCTTTTCACCTCTTATAAATGACCCTATTAAAATCTGATGGGTGCCCTTTTCCGTCAACAAATGCCTATTTCCCATTTTCGTAAACGCCTCCTTTTCATCACTGGTGAGTGCCTCTTTTCAAGTGAAAAAATGCCTCATTTTCACCTCTTATAATTATCCTTTGTACTTATACACGTGCTCCTTTTCTTTTCTAATAAGTGTCTTATCCCTTTCGATAATTGTCCCCTTTTCATGTAATCATTAAACGTGCCCCTTATTTAAAGCGACTAAGAGCAGTTTCCCCCAAAGTTCGCTCGCTGCGCTCGCTCGCATTTAAAGATTATATAATTATGTTACTTATCAAAGGTCTTTTCAGTCTTCCGTTATGAGAATGTGCTTATAACCCCATCACGATTGGCTTTTTTTCCTCTTTATAAGATGTAATTTTTCGCACTGCAACCTCACAGATCTTTAAAAATGTTCTCGCTCGCTTCGCTCGCTCGTAAATGCATATTCAGACATCACACCCAACTGTAAAGTTTGATGCTTAAGCGATATCTTGTATGATGTATGAAGAGAAACAAATATTGAAATCATCCCTGATAATGTAATCACAATGTAGGGGTATATACCAATGTCTAAAAATTGTATATTTTCGCTTTGAGATTTCCCACTGTAGGTGCCCTTTTTTCCAGAAAGTGCCCTTTTTTGTTGGTCCCCCCCCCCCCCCCCCCCCCCCCACTTTGAAAGTCGCTCGGCCGCCCCTGATACTACACTACTATAAAGTCTGTAGTATAGGCCCACTAATGGGGCGTAATTGAGTTCCGTCGCGAGACTTACGCTTGATTTGGGGGATTGCAACTTTCTAGCACCACCTCATATTTATAAGGCGCTGGATGGCCTGGCCTGGGCGAATTTACAGACACTGTACACATTACATACGGTATACGTACATGATTATTATGCATACACATGTACCGCAGCGTATAGTAAACAACGTACCCGAATGTGTTTATCATGTGTAACCAACTACTTTAGGAGGTTCCAATCAATGTGAGTATACACCAAATTTCTTAATGTATACGTACATCAAGAAGAACGAAATTATAAAATTTTAGCTCCAAGTATGGTATGAATTGCATTGTTTTACACCATAGTACACTGTCATTACCAGTACCGAAACTAGACGAGTTCAACAACAAGCTAGACAAGTCTTGCACCCACCTAGGGCCTAGGCTTCGGCGAGGAACCTCATGTACCGGGCTTTGTTCAGCCCTTACTTGCCTTAGGTGTGTAGCGCGATCCCTTTGACTGTAGATCACTAGATCACTAGAAACTTTCGCAATATGTCATATAAATAAAAAAATAAAAAAACTTTCGCAATATGAAATTTGTATTGTATTGTTAACATAGACTCTAGTAGAGGACGGCTGAGCAATTGCAAAAGCATTGAAGAATGTCGATTGTGATTCGAGTGAATGAGATTTGTTTTTTATTTTGCCTTTAGTGGCTTTACCTTTATTTACCGCAAATAAATGCTGAGACAGCAGTTGAGCTTCCAGGTCTATCTTCTTGTACTCATTCTCTTTAATAATAATTTTGCTGCTTGAAAACATCTGAATCAATAGCAGGCGCGGATCCAGGGGGGGAGCGAGCGGGCCTTGCCCCCCCCCCCCCCCCCCCCCCCGCAAAAAAAAAAAAAAAAAAAGGAGAGAGAGAGAAGGCAAAAAGGGAAAGGGAAAGAGGAGAGAAAGGGAAAAAAAAGAAGAGGAAGAAGAAAAGAAAAGAGGGAAGAAGTAGATCGGGGGGGGGCAAAAGGACTTGCCTCCCAGGCTGTTGCCCCCCCCCCCCCCCCCAATCAAAAAATAAAAGAGAAGGAAGGAAAGGGAAAGAAAAAAGGAAAAGAGGAGATACAGGGAAGGAAAAGAGGAAATACAGGGAAGGAAAAAAGAGGAAGAAGAAAAGAAAACAAGTGGGATATCAGTTGCAATTTTCCTGCCAACAACTTGTGGATCGGGGGGGGGGGGGGGGGGGGGGGGGGGCAAAAGGAAGGAAGAGAACGTAGAAAAAAACTGAATTTAGACAAAGATTAAGAGTCGATAACGACACAACAAATTGTCTTCTTTCTCTAATGATTTAATGAATCGTAAGCTTCCGCTTAGCGCGGGAGGGGGAAAACTAAATTCAGACGAGGATTATTTTTTGGGAACGGTACAACAAATCGTCTTCTTTCTCTAATAATTTATTGAAATGTCAAAGCTTCCGCGTTTCGCGGAGGAGGGAGGGGGAAACTCACCCCTCCCTGCACCCGCCAACCCCCAATTACGTCACTGCTGGTCACCATTACGAACCAATATTTGGCTCGCATAATTTCAAATTTTGCCCCCCCCCCCCCCCCCTAAGAAATCCCCGGATCCGCGCCTGATGTATATACAACGGGAACAGTTTCAATATAAAATGTGAGTTCTTCTTACTTAAATCATTGGTCTGGAAACAATTATTTGCCCATTGTTGTATTGTATTACATTTTCACTGACAATGAATTCACATTGTAATGCAATTTTCAAGTTTCCCAGGCTTATTTAGGAGAACAGAAGATTGATATTGTTAAGTTGTACGATAATATCACGCAGTTTGATTTGATTGGAGATATATCTCATTAAAAACAGAATAAAGGCTATACAGTATCAAAAAAACCTACACCGTTAAACTTCAAGCTCACTCACACATGGTTTATTGCGACACTTTCGAGGCTACTTATTATTTCAAGTTCAAAAGGGCAACAGCTTCAATATTAAACGTAATTAAATCATTGGTCTGGAAAATGTTATGCCCATTGTTGTATATTATACAACATTTTCCATAACGATGAATATACATTGTATAATGAAATTTTTTGAGGAAAACCATACTTGTCATTACTGTTATATTTGTTATATGATACTAAAGCAAATCGTTTCGCTTATCGATAAGATAAATAAATGTGAAGTACGTGTCAAATAATGAAATGCACCATTTTCAGGGTTTATAGATAAACAATGACAATGAAGTCCATATTTTTAACATATCCTAATTAGCTCATTATGCTAATTATGCTATTTAAGACAATTGCATTACTTGAAAATAAAAACTGGTGTCATAAATGAATTCCTCGTCATAGAAAAACCTTGAAAAGTCGTATTATCCATGTTTTCAGGCTTCCTGGATTGAGATTAGCAACATTATTACATATTGCACATATGATAATTAGATGATTATGCTAATTAGGCTATATAAAAAAGTTGCTCAAGGTTGCCCAAGGTAGCCAAGCTGGCAACCAAGCTGAATTTACTTCAATACCCATCTAGAACACGAATCAACAAAAAAAACCTTGTACTTATAAACTTTTCCAGGTCATGTACATGGTCTATCATCTACTGGACTATTTAATGAAACGTCATATATAGCTTCCGCGCTTTGCAGAGGTGGGAGGGGGAAACTCGCCCCTCCCTACAGCCCCCTGCACTATGTCACTGCTGGTCTCCATTACGTACCAATATTTGGCTCGCATAATTTCAAATTTGTCCCCCCCCCCCCCCTAAAAGAAATCCTGGATCCGCGCCTGATCAATAGCACAAATTTGTCAACTTTTCATGCATGCAAAAGAGTCTGGGTTTACACCATTTCCAAAAGCCTTGGATGTACTACTACTAGTAATTGGTCAGGCCCAGGTCCACTCATAATATGGTTTATATGGGTGATGTTATTTGGGGATCCACTCATGTACATGAACATGTACATGTATGTATGTAGCTCCATGCCAATTTGTGACTGTGTGTTTGTCTAGGTGGGGGGGGGGGGGGGGGGGCGGGGTATGGCCGGGATAGTCTCATTTTCGCAAAAAGCCAATACCGGGAGTTGTCCCTTTGTATCATATGGAGTTTGTCAACAGGAATTTAGATACTGTCAAGTTCCAGATTTTTCTGGCAAGTTCACACTTCTATAAGACTAGAATACAGTATATACACCATAATAGACCAGTTCACAGTTAGCACATTACTGCAATGACCCTGAATATCCACAGATCTTCAAAACATGAAGAGGTCCCACTTTGTACATTTTGAAATAATCACTCCTACAGCGATGGAGGTGCTTTATAAATAGCCTTTGTTTCCCCTTGTAAAGAATACTCTCCACCTATGTATCATGGAGTGCACTGAATGTGCATTATGATTACATATATTTCATGAGCACGTATCCAGTATATCGTCTCCGTGTATTTCAAAATTTGTTCTGCATTGACCTTTATCTACTCATGCTCAGACTGCAACCGTGAACTAGCTTATTGGAATCCAATCACCTGAATTTATTTCATATCATGGTTTGTCAATGATTTGCATTTTTCTTTTCTTTTGATGCAGCTGGTTTGACTTTAAAAGAGACACCCTAAAATGATGCGACAATCAGATGACACAAGACCCTTTGCCCTCGTCGGTATGACGCAGGCAGAAAGGAAAGTCTTGCTGGATCTAGTTCGACAGGAGGCTCCTGATTTGCTCCACCCTGGAGCTGTTAAACGGATACGGTCTGGCACTTGGGCCCTCATCATGAAGAAATTCAACGAATCCTGCTCGTGTTATAGAACTGTGGCCCAGCTGAAGTCCTGCCTCCAGAACATCATGCGCAAAACCCTCCAGAAAAAGGCCGGAGGAGGGACCGCGCAGCAGTCATTTCGCAAGATCAACTTCACACTTTTCGAGAAGAATTTGATTCTCAATCTGGGAAAGCAGCGACCGGTGGTTTTCTCCAAGCTGAAAGACGGGCAGACGCAAGCGGTCAAGAGGAAAGCTTGGACTGAAATGATGTGGACATTCAACAGGACTCAGGGCATCAAGACGCAGCGCACAGCGAGAGAGATTAAGAACTGTCTGGTCAACATGACCAACAGGAACAAAGAGGTTGATGAGTTCCTCAAGTCACAAATGCCTGAATATGCAAGGCAAAATGATATCCCTGAACAGCCACACTTAGATGGAACAGTGGTCCTTGGGGGTGTATCGCATCCTGTAACAAACGTCCATGGGACTCCTGTGACACAGAACCCAATGCAATCACCTACTAGTAGCGTGCAACGGAGAGGTACTATGGCTCACAACAAAAAATCTCAGCCGGCACAGAGTAATAAGCCTCAAGTTCCCAAACACAGATTCCTCTTGCCCAAACCTCTGAGTGCACCAGCATCTTCTTTCCCAAATAGGTCAACACCAGTTCTCATAGGTGCTGTTTCCCAAAATGTGCCAACTCCCCAAACAAGCATACCACAGAATAACCATCCCACCCTGACACACCCAGTTCGAACAATATCTGTCCCCCAAGTATCTATGAGTTCATCACAGTTATCGCCCCCAGTCTCAACTCTTCGGACACAACCTACCCAGTCAGCACTGCCTCACGTAATGCAGGCGGGTCCAGCTCAACAAGTACAATCATCACCAGCACAGCCCATAGTTCATGTCCAGACATTTTCGTCATCTCAAATACAACCGTTGCAGCCCATGTCTGTTCAACAGACCCAATCTCACTGCTTGCCTCCTGCACAAGATTCTGACCTCGGGTTATCCGGTTGGATCCCAGAAACTCCATCACAGCATCATCAAAACACAACGTCGTCCAGCAAGCCTGCAGTGGATGAGACCCTAGCAGAAACAAGAGATGATTGTATCATCGAGATCAAGGAGGAGAGTGGTTCTGATCCGGAAGAGCTGTATGGGCTTGAGCAACAGTTATCGGCAACACCAATGGAGATCCACAAATCCCCAACAGATACGTCACAGTTACCAAGATATGGAGATCAACTCATGAATTCAGGTAATCTTATTATGAAATACTTTCCTTGGTACTCAACCACTACTCCAATATTTGTATTGCCCATAGGGATTGGGGAAATATTAACTCTTCGCTGTTTTGCAAGTACATGTATTTTAAGCATTAATTTTGAAAACTTAATTTTCTCCTTTTATATTGTCAGCCTAGACCCAGAACCTTAATGATTCCTATCCATAGAGTAAAGACTTTCTTTTGGCTAACAGCAGATGATAAACTATACAAGACAAATGTTTATTTCATGCATACATTGTACATGCAGTTGATGATTAATATGATGAAATACAGGATACTTATCATCAAAACATATGAATTTCTTCAATACATTGTTCTTTTCTCATATATGTCTTTTTATGTCGTTCACTCTTAAATGAAATCCATCCTTAAAGCAGAAAAATCTGAGAAGTAGACTAGTGAAAGTTTGAATGAAATAAGACAAGAAATAAGAAAGTTTTGAATTTTTGAAACTTCTAATCACTACACATATATGAGAGCTTCAAATTGGCTGAATCAGTACTGTCAAGCACTGTGATATAGCTACGTTACGTACAACCTTTCCATCTGTCCCAACACACAAAGTAAAAAAAATAAATGAATAGCAACTGCATATATGTGCGCTATATAAATATCCAATATTATTATTATTATTTACCTACATGTATGTCTTGTGAGATACAGAAACAGTAAGCTTAATGCATTTTACGCCATAAAAAACCTGTTGCAATTTACCAACTCATACGTGTATATGATTATAAATGAGGCCTTAGTTTCCTAATTCGTCTATTGTCTCTCCAGGCTCTTTGTCCCTCTATCTGTCTAATTGTTTCTGTTGCTTTCCTCCTGTTCATCAATTGTCCATGCCTTTTATTTGAAATCTTGCAGGTGTAAACAGAAACCAACTCCAAGTACCACCTGCCAAGTCTACGACGCCACAACAACCAGAGGAGCTTTCCAGTGAGCAAGATGGTATGGGAAATGTACAGATCAAGGTGCACAGAGATCGTGGGGAGAGCCAAGTAGGGCAGAACCAAGCTTTCCCTTCATCCAGCTTTACATCCTCACTCCCAACTGAAGAGAACCATCATCATTCCTCTGGCTATCTCATTCAGACTAGCTCTCAGTTCGCCTCTCAAAGTCAACTTCTCTCTCAAGATTCGAGCTGCTCTACGAACGGGCTAACCACCGATCTCTCAACAGAGATACAGGACAGCGGCATCCACCGGTCGGAGCCCGGCAAAGACGCAGACAGCTCCCGCAGGGCCAGGATCAAGAGGAGAAAGGAGAGCGTTGGCACTTTGAAGAAGCGTCTTTTGCAACGGGAGCACGATCTTCGAATTCAAATGTCGAGAGAGGAGCATGCCTGGTTGTTGGAAGAACACATGTGGAAGCGAGAGGAACACGAGCTACGCATGAACATGATCAGGATCAACTCAAAATTCTCATAAATTTTACAGAGGCTGGTGTAATATTATGGTCGACGCTTTCTCGGCTTCTGAACAAATTTGAAATTTGGAATAAATTTTGGAGTAAAGACAGAACAATCTAGTTTTGTCACACCCACACATATAATGTAATTCTACCTTTGTAACAGTAGGCCTGTCTTCGTCAGACCAAAGTTTGCAAATTAACTGCTATTTTAACTAGACCTGATGCCCCGATCTCAAATTTTCGTCAGCCCGCAGTTGCAATTAGTGGGCTATTTGGTCGAGAAAATATCCTGAAAATGTTTAATTTGCACTAGTTTGTGATGAGCATATCGGTCTGGTGAAGACACAATTTCGAGCTTCAGGAAAAAAACATCCTGAGTCTAAAGATAGCGAGTTAATTTGCAACTTCAGTGTGATATAGACAGGCCTATTGTGTCAGTCTTACCATCTTTTAATCCACAGTGAATAAAAAGCTTATATGGCGTTATGAAGGGATTTACCACAGGAGCCGGGTTTATATGCTTAGTTCTGCTCCCATGTTTTATGAGAAGTAAGGGAAGCTGAGCAAAGCATTCCATTTAGGTGCGCTATTAATTAAATACAGAAAGCTTGATTTTGATTGCTTGTCTATCCTTATTCTCTCAAAACTCTTGAAGGCAAAGTACTGTACATGTACTTGTTGAAATAGATTTCAGTTAATTTCATATATTTTATTGGACATTATTTATAGTGCATATTCTACAGTTGGTCCATTTTCATTGCCATTTTTTAGTGTTAAACTTGCCAAGACCAAAGTTGTCATGCTGCAAATCATTGTCTTTTAAACAATAATTTAAGGTAGGTTTGTAATTGTAAGATATAATTTTTTCTTGCAAATCTTCCTTTGACTGATTTTAAAGGACAATCCAATCTCTTCTTTTGCGTGGATAGAGAGGAGAAAAATTAGAGAAACTGATTTGAACATAAGTGGACAAATTCAAAAAGGTTATAATTAAAAGTTGAAAAAACCAATAACGGTAAGCTGCAGCCACCCACCCCCACCGAGAAATTTGAAATTCCCACTATTCGTGCTATTGGCACCTCATTTTGGGCAGTGAGGTCGTCTATTGATTCTTTATTATTCATATAATATATTGTTACTACAAAATTACACTTTTACAATGAAAAACTCAAAATTTTTGCTAGCTATCTCATTCTTGCAAAATTAAGAAAATGGAAGTTCATATTGAGGCACAAGACCTGTCAGTACCCTGCTGAAATGTGCATGTATACTAATGAATGGAGTAAGACTTCCCATGAATGTAGTGTACATCATTGAGTTTCCCTACATATCACCATCTCTTAAGCTTGGTGACTTTCAAAGATCAATTAAACTTCCATAAATTTTTTCTCCAATATCTTTCCCTAGTTTTCTTCTTCATTCAGAGTAACTTTTGGTCAGAAAGCCAGTTTAAAAAAAGAAAAAAATCAGTGTTTTTTCTTCATGTTTTACTTGTTTCATGTCCCGATTTTTCATTTACCAGTAAACATCATTTTTACTTGTACAGTACTTTGTGCATTTTGTTATCTTTGGATTATAAGCTGTGTGATGTGATGATATATTTCTATATCATTTTATGGGGTAAACTGGTGGTCTCACATGACAAGATATTTGCTCTGTTGCTCCACACTAATGTTATTGTTGTTGCTTTAGAAGACAACAGTGCAAGGCAGTGTGTACTACAGAAAAAATAGTGGCTTGGCGTCTACACAGAGAGGGGAACAAAATCCTGATATCCCCCTCAAAGCCATCCAAATGAATTATAGGTTGGCTGGGAAATAAAGTAAATTGTTGTCACATGCAAATTATAGTCTGATGATCATGTGTAAATAATTATAAGGAATGTGTCTTTCAGTAAATGTTATATCCAGTGCTAGATTCTTAAATCAATTTGTACAACTCATCAACTGATCATTTCAATTTCATTACATCAACTCAAGATTAGCTTTTTAAAATCACAGATGAAATTAGACGAAAGTTTAAGAGAATTGTAATATGTTTTAAATATTTCTAAGGAAATTAAGATTTGGGCAGAATGCACATTTTTCAAATTATGTCTGAAATTGTGGTTTTTCTTACAATAATGCACAAAGCAATGACAAAGAATATGTACATTTTTCATAACAAATTTATTATTGAATGTAAAAAAAAATAATGTACAGGTATGTTTATTATCCTTGAAGTAAACAGTTATTCCATTGATTCAGTAACTTTCACAACATAAATGCAGAAAGCAAAGATTGCATGCAAGTATTTTCCAAAATGACTCCTGGTAGACAGCAATTGTGAGCACTGCCAAATTCCTTGTTGTTTTATTTACTAAAATTTACACTCTAGTTACCTTAAATCAAGTCAATGTGGTGATCTGTGCAAAGGTATAACCTTCATATAATATCATGATCAAAACAAAATCTGATATTTCTGTCTACAAAATTACATAAAAACATTATCTTAAAATGTTTGACCACTTTTAATTTATTACATTACCAGTACATGAATTTGAAATTTTCAAGTACATGCAATGTAACCTTGAAATTTACTCAATTCCTTATTGCCAATAAATGTATGTATTCTCCTTGATTGAAACATCTTTGTGCGTATCTTTCCATTTTTAATTGAAAAAGAAAGAGCAAATTTAGTGCAATTCTTTCTTGTAAAATTATCAGTGTACCACTAGGCGTAAAACAGAAAGATGTTGTATTGCCCTTTGCGACCGACCCAAAAATGTTAAAATATACAGTCTGCTTTTTTTTTTAAAAGTTTTTCTTCTTTAACGTTTTTAGAAAAAAAATGGTTAACAAATAGAAAAAATTGTATTTAAAGCATTCAAAAGTGAGAAATACCAGCCCAAAGAGGGAGAAGGAAAAAAAAATAGTTTTTTTTAAATATTTCGACTTTTTTTTTTTTTAAGCCCTTTGTGGAAACGTAACAATGGAAAATGAAATAAATACATATGTATATGAACTTTTTCCGTGTGTACATTTATCTTTTATTTGCAAATAAAGAAAGCCAGTGTTATGGAAATTAGTTATAGTTGCATTTGTCTGTTATTTCGAAGTATTCTAGACTTCAGTCAAATTAAATGTTGTTTGTTTTAAAATTTATACACTTTTTGGACAAACTTTGTGGACAGACAAGAAAAGATGAAAATTTACTCTGGATTTTCTTTTTGCTGTATCATTTGATGTTTAATAATTAACACTTCACTATTGATAAAAAATATGCCTTTTATAATCGTGTCTAGAATTACACGTCACTTGTGGTAGATCATACACGTTTTTTGTTTTTTTCTATAGTGTTAATGAGAGCATTTCCTTGGTGCATCTACTGTACATGGTCTGATAGCAGAATGAGTGTGGTTTCTGATGCTACCCCTTAAATCTGAGCACCTTTATTGTGGAATAAAGAAGAAAAAAATAAGAAGAATTGTGGAATAAATTGTCCAAAGAACCCTGCTCCTTTCCAAACATAAAACAGGTCAAGCTCAATGCATAGTGTCTCTGTTGGTGGACGAGTAATAAAATCCTTGATCCTTGAGTTTTGTTTGAAAAGTTCATGAACGATTTTGATACAGCACCCATGGTCCCATCAGGTTCAAAGGTTATGTCTGAAGAAGGAGATCCATCTTGTGATACACAAGCCTCTGAATCATCTCCAACAGTCCACCAACTGAATGGGGAAGTGGTTTCAGCTAATTTGGTCGGGTCTTGATGCCACGCAAGTGTTAAAAAAAGGTCCACTCGTCGGCTGAATTCATGAGAGGAATGTTTGAGTTCAAAGTCCTTGCGCTCTCTGGTGTCAAAACTTGTCCGGGTTGGCTTTCATTTCCTCTGTTAACCTTTTTTCAACAAGGGATACCATCAGTTGGTCTACTGCGGGAAGGCTGCAACTCACGAACACCTGCTTGCCAGTCGATTTGGCTTGACAAATAAAACAATAGAAATTAATACAAGATAACATTGAACATTCAGGTGCATTGATATGACAAACTTATATTACACCTTTAGTTTTATTCAACATTTATAAAGCATATGAAACAATTGACTTTTCTTCACCACATTCTAAAAATGATAAGCTAAGTAAAGCTATCTTACTCAAGTTCGTCAAGGAACATTCTTGTAGTCTTTATACATTAGCCTTGAAGACTTGATTGATATCATACATTTATTACATTATTTATGAGAACTTTTCCAGCTTTTCTTGCAATATTTCATTTTCCCTTTTTTTTTTTCTTTTCCTTTTTAATTCTGTACCTTTCCTTCAGATTATCGTTAGAGGCTTGGACATTGCTGAGACCTCAAATCATTTGGAATGGCTTCAAATTATTGGTATTTCTGAATTTAAGCAGTTGACAGACTTGAGATGGAATTCTTACCTAATTTTTGGGCCAAAGCTGTGGGCTGAAGATCTGAAACATCACCCATCAACAAGCTACTGCTGGGTACACTATCCTGTTTGAAAATGAAAGTGGAAATATTAGAAAATTATTTATAAATTCTAAAAAATTTGACTTCAATTTTGAAGTTATCACTATGAAGATTAGATATCCCAAACATCGTATTAACTGATCATCAATTGTAAAGCCTCACGAGATCATGAATATCATTGATTATAACATTTTTCTTTTCTTTTAAAATTGATTTCAGGTTGTAAATTGTAAATTTGTTTCAATGATCTTCGATTTCCACTTTGGTATTTAATATTTTGGTATGTTGTTAAACAAAGTATGAATTCAATATTAGCTGTAAAATTTTGGGGATATTGAATATGTACCCATTTCACTAAATATTTATTTCTGATGCTTAAAAAATCACATACCGGTACTTAAATATTCCATAATTTAGAACAAATTTTTCCAATTCAGTTGTCTGCATCATTCCTATTCTTGTAGACATCTTATGTAAATCATGCCCAATACATATTTAGAGATTAAACTCACAAATTTGGTATCGATGGCCACTGCCAGGTTGTTCATGCTAGCTGGTTTGTTTCCAATCCATAACATGAAGCAGTCCTTCATCTTGGTCACATGAAAGAAAACCTCTTTATCCATCAAACTTTCTGAGAAACTGTGCACAGATATCCTACATTCAGCAGGTTCAATGCTTAAGGTCTCCTTTGTTTTAACTTCTTCATTCGTCATCCTGACTTCCCGTGCTGTACTGGTCTTTCAGCAAATTCACCTCGGCTCTACAGCTGTGAGGGGCAGACAGTGTTAATATTTTGGGTAGTTACTGAACCAACTTCTGCCAGATTCAATCACGGTTACTCCCTCCTTGGTCTTTGGCTTGTATTATGAACCTTCTGTCACATTTAGTAAAGTCCTGCAAATATTAAAGAGGGAAAAGAGCAAATAAAAAGTCACATTAAAACATTCATATTATTATTTAGGTATGAATTAAAGTGCCCTAAAGATGGCAATATACTTGCATAATATTGTGTCTTATAATCTAAAGCAATGTAACACTACTGCATGCCCCAAAGAACTGGATTTGGGAAAAGCAAAAACGACATCACAATAATTTATACCAAATCTCATAATTCAAGTACAAATTTCCAAACTTCTTTTGACCAGGACCAGATGATATCCTCTCCCCATTTAGACTCCAAGGCCTAGACCGAAAAATTCTGTCTCTTTCGTTCGTCAGCCTCTAATTTGGGTAGGATTGGCTCTAAATTTGTGTCTCTTCTCTTTCGTTCACTAGCCTCTTATTTGGGTAGGGTCGGCTCTAAAGAAAGAAGCCTACCTAACGACACACACACACACACACACACACACACACACACACACACACACACACACACACACATAAAATTTATCAGTGATAAAACCACATGCAAACATCACAATTCACATGCCGCCAGAAGAGATTGTATACTAACACAGTTATGAACATGTGGGGCATAAGATTGATCACACGAAATGTGACATTGGCAAATTCTTCTTTCACGAGTCATTTCGGATGTATGACATTTTCAAGTGTATCATGTATTCATTCAATGCATGAATTTCATAAATACCTTTGATATATTGCTCTTTTCTCCTCAAAATCTCTCGATTAATGCCGTTGACCAAAGTCAAAGACTCTTCAATTTTATGATCTTCTTCTTCTTCTTGATTTGTTTTTGTTTGGCAATCAGTCACAGTTGACTATTTTTGCCACACACTATTTTATGAATTATTTATATATATACATATATGTACAATTTCATGTCATAAATGACTATTTTTAGGATTCTTTCTCCTTCCATCCTCTTTCCTTCCTCTTTTTTTCTTTTTAGACTCTATAACTTTTTTTAGAGAGAAAATTCAATAAATTAATAATTTTGGAAAGAGACGACGGCCTAGCAAGTTGTGAATAGAAAACGCCTATAAACTAAAACTAAACGTACGTACTTGTGTTTACGCGCACGTGCGCGTTCAAATATCACCTCACGTATGCACATGTGTACTTCGCACTTACCCCCCCCCTTTTCAAAATGCCATCTTACCAGTCTTTGAGGTATATTTCGCAGACTTTCGGTTTTAACCTAGGTCACTCCGGCATAGGTGAGGGGGTGCCAGCTAGCATGTGATGTTGGAGGTGATCACCGAATTGTTAGAAAAGTAAATGGTCAAATTAGTTACAAGTATTGTGGGCTTTATTGGTGCAAGAAAAAGGAAAAGAGAAGATAAGAAAAAAAAAAAAAAAAAAAAAAAAAAAAAAAAAAAAAAAAAAAAAACTCAACAATAATTTAATTGTTTTGATACAGCCGCTTTGTTCTTAAACGAAGCGAACTATTGCTTTTTGTTTAACTATTTCTGAAAGTTTAAGTAGTGTCATGATTTCCTGTGGATGTGTTAAATCAGTTTCTACGAGTAACATAGCTCTTTCTATTATGTACTTTGGGCATTCAGTGAGAAAGTGGTTTACAGTTTCAGTACGTCCTATGCAGTTATTGCAATGGCCTGTCGAGTGTATATTCAATCTGAAGAGATCTAAGTTCAAACCTATCACTCCTATTCTTAATCTATGGAGAATACTTTCTTCAAATCTGTTCAACTTACATTCATATGGTTGATTTACTGTAGGCAGTATATGTCTAAGAGATCTATCAGAATTATTCCATCTGTCTTGCCAGAGTTTTATATACTTGCTGGATCTTTATGCTCTAGTCTAGCCTTTGTTCAAGGCAGCGAATTATTAATGTAACATAGACTACTTCTAATCAATCAATGGTGCCGGGTACAGAAAGGGTAAGAGGACATTTTTTTTTTTTTTTTTTGGTCCCAAAAATTTCGCAACGACTCAGCCAGCCGCTGAATAAGCGGGGGTAAGAGGACATTTTTTTTTTTTTTTTTTTTTTTTTTTTGGGGGGGGGGGGGGGGGGGGGGGGGGGGGTCCCGAAATTCCAAAATTTGACCGATTGACATTCCGTTCCGTTTGGGGGGGGGGGTAAGGTCATCTTTTTTAGGTCATCTTTTTTAGGTCATCCATTGGATTTTTTTTTTGATTTTTTTGTTGTTAATTATTACAAAAGGGTCAAGGGGGGGGGGTTTCCTGAAAACAATACACATAAAAAAAACTCAAGGGGGTGGTAACCCCCCCCCCCCCCCCCCCCTGCGTACGCGCCTGCTTGGCTTGATCTCTTTTTTATTTTTTCTCCCTCGAACAAGAAATCAAGCATTCCTGAGGGATCTCCTAGAACGTCTATTGAACTTACTTTCTTTGTATTCAAAAGACATACATACAAAGTCCTTTCAATGCTTTTAGGTCTATTTGGACTTTCGATTTATCGAAAGAAGAAAATACAGATCAGGAATTATTCAATTGAGGCATGAACTTAGATCCCATATTAGCCCTCTTGAATAGAACATAGCTCAGTGTGGTCCTAGTTACTTTCAAGATAAACGGAGGGGTGCTACCGTGCTACAAGAAATAAATCAAATCAAATTACATTACAATTCATTTCATTTTTCATTTCATTTTATTTATTAAATTAAATTGAATTCAAATTTGATTGATTAAAATCCAAACAGATAGTATAATTTTCCGTTTTTTTCTTCTAACAATGGATAACAAATTTCAAAATTAAAGTGCAACATTCTGTAATTGAGTGCAAAAGTCAAAATAACATAACCGGGAATGGCAAAACGTAACGTACCACTTCCCAACATTCTACCCTTTATTTGTAAAAGTTATACATTGAATCCTCCTATTTCGCAAAAAAAAGTATATACTAGTTTCACATCGTACTTTCTTCACAAGAAGGTTGATACAATTCATATAAGTCAATAAATGCAATGCTAGATTTTTTTCCCGGGAGTTGACGTCATTCCCCCCCCCCCGAACAATCTAAGCCTCCCCCCCCCCCCCCCCCCCCCCCCCCTCTCTCTCTCTCTCTTTCTCTCTCTCTCTCTCTCTCTCTCTCTCTCTCTCTCTCTCTCTCTCTCTCTCACTCTTCTCTCTCTGTCTCTCTCTATCTGTCTCTCTCTCTCTCTCTCTCTCTGTCTCCCTCTCTCTGTCTCCCTCTCTCTGTCTCTCTCGAATCTCTCTGTCTCTCTGTCTCTTTCTCTTTCGCTCTCCGATTATCTCTCTCTCTCTCTCTCGCCCTCCCTCCACCTCCCCCAACTCCCTCTCTCTATCTCTCTCTCTCTCTCTCTCTCTCTCTCTCTCTCTCTCTTTACCCCTCTCTCACTCAACCACTATATCTCCCAAATACTTCAACCAATGTCCATGTCATGTTTTTATAGAAACTAGGCTAAGCTGGTATGTTAATCGACAGAGCGAACCTAGCCTCTTATTGGGTGAAAATAATACATCTCTAGCATCAGTATACTCAAGTAAGGATTATCCCCACCCCATCACCCTTACCCTCCAGCCCCTAGCTAGAACGCTCATATCCCCACCAATAGCTCCCTTACCCCCCCCCCCCCCCCCCCCCCCCCTCCCCCTCCCCACCGGACTTACTATTATCCTCTCTCTCTCTCTCTCTCGATGAGGCACTGTTGATGGAGGTCAACCTCGGTTTGGCAGGGGGCATGGGTTTCCTGTTTGTTTCCTGAGCATGTAATCAGCTGTTTGAATCACCATATTAGTTAGTACCGGTCTAGCGGTGGGGCTGTTGACAGCGTGGCTTGGGTGCACCGAAATACCTATAGCCACACCAATGAGATTAACACGAGACCGAGAACGGGCCGAATAAAATCATACATTAACCTGAATGGGTATATTGGTCGGTTTTGGGATTGGGTTTTGCGGTGTGACTGAGTTGTCAGGGAACCACGCAACTAGAAGAACGATGCTCGTAATAATCCTTACGCATCCCGGGCATTCACCCAAAGCTTTGATAATAGTGATTATCTGAATTCTAGAACCTGAGAAAAATTAAAAAGATCAAAATGGTACATGAAAATTAATTGTATTTTTATTCATGAGATACGTCAAGTGAAACAAAAAAATATGTCAGATTTATCAAACTATTGGCCTGAGTTGAAAACAAAATCATAACAGACCATCGCCCGCCCCTCGCATTTTCTCAACAGAGTAAGCCTGTCAGCCCCCCCCCCCCCCTCCTGTATGTTTACAGTCCCACGCTACGCCTCTGTCTTCATGTTTATTTCCATCACTTCAGTACATTTTTTAAAACTTCAATTACAATGTACAATTACCACATATCTAGTATAGGGCTAATATGAATTGAACAAAATAACAGACAACCAACAACCAACAAAAACAACAAAAAAAAAACAGAGAAGAAGATAAAAGAAACAAACAGGCAAACAAATGAAAAAAGTTAAGAAACAAAGGGGGGGGGGGGTGATGAAAGAAAAAAATAGAAAAGAAAATAAAAGGAAAAGAAAGAAAGCGCAAAGTCATGTTCAAATCATCTTCTCTACGTGACCATCTCGATTCTGATCTCAAGAGCAACGTATACGTTTGTCGAATTATAACGAATGACGCATGGAACAAGTGGATGCCAGCACTGATCTGGCTTGTCTTCCTCGTTAAGTAGAAAAGGATGTGCTGATCGAGCGAGGGCTCCATTTGGATGCCTGGATCTTAAAGCAGGTTGAAACACTGCAGTGACTTAGCATACAGCGAGGTGGAGTATAGCGCGAGTGCCGATTTGAGAGTATTTCGTCCGATTTAAATCTTGGAGAAAGCAATTGGTAAGTTGGCTCATTTCGATATCTTTTGAATTTTGAATTTCATTTGCCGGAATGTTTAACCAATGATCGTGATGAAAAGCTTTAATGGTGTCAGGGAGTTGGTGCACCATTTATTATTGGAGGAACAGAGAAAATTGTTCATTTTGTAGCCAGAATAACATGCCGATTTAATACAGCTTTTTACAATACCCTCAAATTATTGTTTGCACCACATTACATTCAAATTCCGTATGGTGCCTTCACTAATATGAATAAAACAGTTAAAACAAGATAAATGTACTAGATCTCTCAATTTGTTTGTCTGTGTAATGCCTGGTAGTCATCAAGAGTTTTTCTTTGAAAGTGGATACATCAATTAGATTTGGTCCGGTTGATTGTTACGTTTTCTAATACAACTCTGGTAATGATGTCTACGATTATAAACCAAAATTATTATGTTTCAAATCACGCCGTATTTCCGTTTCGGTTTAATACAATTTGGAGTGGACTATTAGGCTATTATTATTATTATTATTATTATTATTATCATTATCATTATTATTATTATTATTACATCATATCAATTAGTAAATAAATTAGATTTATGATTTTACATTCATTGGGTGCATGCAGGACAAAATGATAAACGTTCAATAACTTCAGTATGAACAAAGGAAATGCTACACTGAGTCTTGGTGAACCAAATAATAACTATATAGGGGCCTATATGGTAGTATTATGGAGGCTATCGTGTCATAAGAATAATAAATGTTTAAAGACGGTGACGATGATGAATGACAACTAATCAATCAACAGCAATGTTTATGGATAATCAGATACTATCGCAACTTTGATCGTTAATGATAAAGATCATGATAGTTTATACATTTTTTCACATAAAAGTACCGAAGCCCGCCATTTTTGGAAAGAGGTTATTCTTTTTAATGAGTGACTTTCCTCAGAGCTGAGCTGAGCTTTCCTTATCTTCATATACCATCTGGTAAACTCTACGTCATGCACGGAAATTTGAATTATGCTCTCGCTCTCTCGAAAATCCACATTTCCAATCTTACAAAGAATGGTCTACATGCACTGCAGTTGGTTCTATCGTTCTATCGGTATTGAACTACTATAATTATACATGATACAGTTTAGTGCTATATCGGGTAAACTTAGGTCAATGAACTTACGCATGGGTTTTACTTTTGACGTCTGTGAAAGAAACTCTAGAGAGAGAACGATAATTCATATTCATTTTCTATTGGGATCTGGATGAGATGATTATGGTTTGTATTTCCTCTCTCTTCACCCCCTCAACCCCCTCCCCTACCCCCCCCCCCCCGATCGAGTCTATTATGTATGTCTCTCTCACCCACCCTCTCGCCCTCTTTCGCATACATGCAGTTGCCAAGGAAGATTCCAGGGCAGTAGCGTTTTACTTGGAAATTGTTGTCCGGGATGAAGATTAGAGGTAGAATGTATAGAGTTCTCTATCAATCTGACACAACAAACCCTTCATCAGACTTCCTATTTCAACCTCGATATTACTTACTATTTTTGTTCTTCTTTGAAATATTGTTATTTCGTCAATATATCTTTCAGAATAATCATGCGTGAAATAGTGCACATCCAAGCCGGCCAGTGCGGCAACCAGATCGGTGCCAAGGTAAGCTAATGGGCATCTAATGACACCTTTATTTACCCATAATCATAATCACTCCGACAGTTCATCATCCTCACCCGGTACCCCCCCCCCCCCCCCCCCCCCCTCTCGTTATGGTAAGGCATGTCCCCTAGTCCCCCACCAAGTCTACTGTGAAGCATGCATGAGCATTATAAACAAGTCACGATGACATTTTTGCTTATTTTCTTATGATGTCAGGAAGATGAAAGATATTCTCAAAATCGCTTAGGAGGATTATGGGTCATCATGACTCTTTTTGCTATCTGTAAGAGCGCCCTCTTTAGCTGATAATGTCATATTCTACGTTCATTTTTAATATTATTTTGGAATTCGTTGCAATGATCACTTTCAGTTTAGTACAAAATACCTCAGCTAATTTATTTTTTGTAATAAATAATTAATAAGGAACACCTACTTTTTGCCTTGTTTGGATATCGAAATAAATTCAAATCGGAAATAATAAAGCCATAAATATAAAGGCAAAGGCCTATATAGTGTAATAGAGACGAAGCGCCAATCCACTTTTCAAGGAAGGGGGGGGGGGCATAGGGCAAGCACATTATTCAGAAGCACATCTAAATACTAAAATTATTCCTTATTTGGATTGGCGCCCCTGATGATTGGTAAATTACGATTTGTTAGCTGAGTCATATCACTTTTCTTAAACCCTTGTGAAGAACTCCTGGTTTTAATGGTTTTGTGGATTTTTGTTAATGCTTCCATACTCCAAATATAGCCAGAAATATTAAATAATCTTGTGAAGTATTTAATCTGTCAAGTTTTTCATTAAGCAATATCGATTTGTGAAGCCTCAGCAATAATTATTTTTGACTTTGCAAAATTCAGCAGAATTTATGATTTGGAATTTTGGATGGTTGTCAGAAACGCATTATACTCCAATAATAATAATAGGCTGACATAATTTAGCTGTTAGAACTATTCCTAGACAGCTCCTTTTAAAATGCAATACAACCAATAAATATCCCTTTTACAAGCGTTTGGAGTAAGGCCCACTTTTATTGAACTGGACTTTGTTCCGCTCTTTTCTTCTGAATAAATATTGTGTAGATTCAAAAGCAGTCCCCAAAGTATTATTGATAGTTCTATCTTTGTAGTGCTTTCGTTAACACTATTTGTACATGCAAAAAACTACCATGCCAAACAAACCGTATATTGTATTCAAGAACTATAATCTTCAAATAGAGCCTCTCAAAAGTGAAGCATCTATAATGATTATGTCGGACTGTGTTCTTTCGTACTTGTGTAAATCATGAATTAAATAAAAGCCCTTTTCAATAGGCTAGGTTTGCTACCAGGAATCTTTGTACAATCTTTTGAAAACTAAAAGAAATTTGACAATAATGCCTCGCAGCTTTTTTTCCTTTTTATCTACTGCTAGAGTTCAATTATCATCAATCCAATAATTTACGCATTTTGGTTTTCTAACTTCTAAGTCTTATTGCACCCAGCTCCATGCTCGACTGTATTGTACGAAAAATCCCAGATAGGTTTTTGAGCAGAGCAGGAAATTTAGTTAGGATGTCAGTCATGCCACATTTCCGACAAGAAAGGAAAATATTCTTATGGGAGATTTCCTAAGCCTTGAATCACAAACAATCGAACACTCTTTTGATCAAAATCATTATTGAGGGGGACAGTTAGCAAATTTCAAAGTGTTTGATATTTGCATCTATTACATTTTCGGCATATCTTATCATGATTATTTAGTAGGGTGGGCCGGTGGGGGTTAAAGTGACTCATTAACTGCGCGTTTGCAATCTACATTTGCGAGTTTCGGGTCTCGGGGCACGGGAAATGAGTCCCCCCCCCCCCCCCCCCCCCGGCAAAACCCCATGTATGGCATACTTTGTTATAGGTACACAAAATAAAAAAAAAGTTGCGTCTAATTGTGTTCTTGTACCACCCTTTCAAATGTTGCATATACTTGTCAGATATTTTTCGGAACTGTGCCCCCCCCCCCCCTTCCCTTTAAAAAAAAAATCACGACTCCACCCATGATACACAACAATGCATCTCGCCCAAATTTGTTGATTGTAACACAGCATTTCCTTCTTCTTCTTTTATCTTCTTCTTTTTCTTCTTCTTTCCCCCCTTTTTTTTTTTTCTTCTTCTTCTTTTTTTTTTTAGTTCTGGGAGGTAATTTCCGATGAGCATGGTATCGACCCTACAGGGGCATACGTCGGGGACAGTGAGTTACAACTGGACAAGATAAACGTGTATTATGGATTGGCATCCGGTGAGTATATTGAAATGATGAACAAATAAAAAGGGGGACAAAGAAAAAAAATGAGGGGCATTAAACACGCCCCTCTCTACTTTAACAAAAATGAAAGCTAGTATTAGACACTATAAGCCTATTCGTTATAAATATAATGGTCTTAAAATTGCAATTGTTATATCATATTGCTGATAGCAACATAAGAGCCACTGATAAGTAGAGTTTGTCCAACTCTAGTTTGTTCGAGTTGGGCACAATATGGCGAATACTGCTTTGTTGGGCAAGCACAAAACAAATAATACACAGCATGTTGGCCAAACTCATGTGGCTCTGGTTTGGGCAACGTATAGTGTAAATGGGTCTTCTAACAAGACATTCATCAAGTTTTGATTCTGACGATGTTGTATAGAAAATTTGTTACAAGACAGCATATATAACACATAATAACGGGTAAATTTTTAAAATTGAGATAAAGATCGCAACATATTGTTATAATAAACTTAAATAAAATAGCTTGGCAAATAGTGCTGATGTATTTGGTGAGAGACATGTAGGGTTGAACAGCTTAAGACTTGCCTGCAAAATGAATGTTTCTAATGTCATGTTAGAGTAAATTGCTCAGGTAGACGCACCAATGACTAATTTAATTTCAGATTGCTTTGATTGTTCTAAAATGATACATGACCGCATACAAACAAACTTGAGGTTGTCACCGGTAACAATGAAGCGGGAATAGTTAACCATAAAATACTTTGCTCCGATCAAAGATTGATTGACTAGTCGATGATTAATGCCAAACGCATGCACATATCTTTTGCATTTTTACCTTGAGGTCATAGTACCTACAAGATAGAATATTATCTTGTTTTAATGTTATAGAATATTGTCATATCTTAATTTTAAACAAATGAACTGAAAGGACAGCGATCGAATCATTACTTTCGTCTTCTCCAACCTAACAACAGAATAATATACTGTTTACTATTGGAAACTTATATAATTATCAACTTACTGTAAACATAATAAGATCAAGATCACAACTACACGTACATGTCTATGAGTACAGCTGTATATAGTTTACAGTATGCTGTTGCTATACGACTGTGTTCACAAAACGTGTTCAATAAACTTTGTCCGGGTACCTTAGTTACAACATGCACTAAGAGCTAATTCGAATGAAAACTTTTGGTGATTCAACTATATAGACACGGCCCGACGGCCGTATGAATAAAACATGCATACAAAGCGTTGTCACCGGCGACAATATTCTTTTGTTCTTTTTTAGCATTATCCTCTGAATATGGACAGTGTGATTTTGTACTTCGAATCTAAATAATATTGCAGCCTCGTGCAAATGCCTTGTAAAGCAAAGGCTTTATATTGAATTCTTTTGAATTCATGATTAGAATCTATCTTGTGACCTCTGATTCTGAACTTTGGAATCATTATGAAAATAACGATTGGATATCGGTATGGAGTGATTGTTATGAAAAGTAGTTCCGCGCCTCTCAGTCATACCGAAATGATTTCGAAATTCTTAGTCTGTTTCCAGGGGCGTGTCTTAAATACATTGGATTCATGGTGGGGGAGGGGGGTAAACATTTTTCTTTTCGGTGAAGAAAATGATGGGCCTTGGTTCGGGATGACGCTATAGCAAAAAGATTTTTAATTTATTAATTTATATATTTCCACTTGTACGATGGAACACCCTTATATTCAAAAATGTTGTTTTTCATAGGGGTTTATAATGGACCTACGTTATAGTCGAATCGTTTTGCCCCAGGTTGTTGTTGAAAGCTTCGTTACTTATAGGAGAAGTGAAATCTTCTTCCACGGTCTCTTTGTACTTCTATTTTATTTTAAAAGTGAATGGCATATACTCATAGCAAATATTCGGGGACTTCACGAACGTCTCCATGTATGATATAACCAGCAACCCTCCCCGACCATATGGAAACGTTGTATCATCCGCTCAATCTGACTTGCGTGCATAGAACAAATAAGCATTTTTCAATGAAAAAGTGAAGTTTTCTAAAATGTGCGTTTCTTTCCAGCATTGGGGCGCCCGGAAGTCACTCGGGTAACATTTCATAAAGTATAATATAAAAAGACCATATGCACATTTTCTGTACTTTTGTCGGAAAAAATACATTTATCCAGCATAATGTCGTCTCTTATTGCGTTGGAGAAGAGCAAATAGCGAGTTTCAATCGCACTTTGGCCGCTCTAGCAAGCTCTCACTCGTTTCACTGTGGTCAAGCGACTTTGGGGCAAGCGGTTAATGAAAATACTAATCGTTAGCTTTCTTCTGGTATTAAACTTGTTTTGATTGATTGTATAATTTTGTCGGAATAAAGGAAACAAAAAGGCTCGAACAATAACTTATCAGCGACTGAATTGACCTTTTGACCTTGAATTCCCTGTTGCAAGCGCACTAATGACGTCATCTTCGCTAAATCAGTGTCTTTTATCGTAAAATGCGACACTTTCACAATGTTTATTCATCTCTTTTAATTATTAGTAAGATATAACATATTTTTTCTGATATCAGTGAAGTTTTGGGTTTTATTTAATGAGTAATTTTAAAATAAGAGTCATTTACTGTTTTAATTTACTGGATCGTACCATTATAAAGTCGCAGGGTAGAAAGATGCATTTTCGAACCGCGCCAAATTTAATTTACGTTCCGACATTCTGTTAAATGGGTTCGTGTTGTTAAGAATCCACTGCTTTCTTCTCCAACAAACGTCCACATGCGGAGTCGTTTATCAACTAAATTATTCAAATTTATGGAAATACTTCCTAGCTTCCCAGGTGTTTGTGCTGCTGTTAATTGAAGCATTTCATTCACCGATATCATTCTTTGTACTCCAATTGCCAGAACGCAAATTTCATTTCGGTTTTATAGTTTCATCGGAGACGTTTATCAACTATAATGTATTCAAATTGATGAATGCTTCCTCCCCAGGTGTTTTTGGTGTTTATGCATTTCATTCACCTGTTATTATTCTTTGTACTCCAATTGTTAGAATACAAAATACATTTTGGTTTTATATTTTCATGCAATAAAAGTAAGTCAATAAAAGAGTATGTTCTGCACAATAAAAACAATGTGTGTCCTTATTGTACAATGTAATGTGTCCCCTCATTTTGTAATAGTTAATTTACCCATTCACATCATGGAACTACCTGCCCGATGAAGCCAGTGGCCTGTGACCCCTGAGCACTCAACACCGTGTGGGAGTCAGTTTGTGTTCAACTTCTTTTATGAGACAAATACAAACAAACGTTTCCATATGCTTGCCAAAAATTGAACGGCCTGGATGACGTACATTTTTGGCGGCAAATTTTAACTTGACCTGCCCCTTATTGATGTTGTAGAGACTCCCAAACTCATATACAAAAACTATGATAGTGTCCTCCTCACAAACAGGGGCGTACGCAGGATTTTTTCAAGGGGGGGTTTTAAAATCTGGCCCAAAATATTTTGCTCCCGAAAAAAAAAAAAAAAAAAAAAAAAAAAATCCAAAAGGGGGGGGGGGGGTTTAGGGAAATTTAGGGGGGGTTAACACACAAAAAATTACCAAAGGGGGGGTTTAACCCCCAACCCCCCCCCCCCCCCCCCCTGTGTACGCGCCTGCTCACAAATATATTTTGTGAACAAATAGATGACACCCTATGATTAATTTTGTGTGGAGCCTCCATATTGTGGCAACAAATGGCATTTTAAAATCATGTAGCCATTGAAATGACTATATTTGCCATTTGCCAAGCTTCTGTGGAGGTCAACTATAGTTTTCCTAAAGAAAATATTTGCATTCGTTGTTAAAGATGAAGTTGAGTTCTGGTCATGCGATTGCATTGTGAAAGAAACGGTGTGAAATCGACCAGAAAAGGTTGATCATCTAGCATATAAGAATGTGTGTGTATTGCAAGGTTCTGGAATCATCAAAATGACAAGAAATTTGGCCAAGTCTAGGTAAAGTTACAAACACTGTACACAGAAAGATATATATGGGACTACACGAACACGTGGAGTAAAAAAAACCTACCCCCCGAGTTTTACGAGTTACATGACATATTTAGAATATAAAGGCATTTGAAGAGCCATGCTTTTCAGGGAACATGTCTTATCTGATGTTCTTCCACACTTGCATAATAAGAATGATAACGCTCACAAATTATTTTTCACCTCTTCCCAGAACTCAACCTTCTCTTTAATGTCAGAGGGGTCAGAGTTGTGGGTTCTATTTTCTTTTTGTATACATTTCAAGATACCGCTTGAGTTCTTAGATCAAATTATACATGATGAATTTCTTTGTACCCCTTTTTACCTTTGGTTATACGAAAGAAGAAAATATAATTTACAGTTTGGTTTGGGTTGGTTTGGGTGCCGGACCAGAACCAAGGCTGGTCCGACGCAATGCCATGAAGTGGGGAGATTTTGTGTCTGAAAGTTCTGCACAAATTCATTCCATTAGTCAGTCAGTTTGATCTCCTTTGAGTTGTGTCGAGCCACTCCGATTAACCATCCCGAATCACACCCGAAGCCTGCCTCATTTTGCTCCGTACCAACCAGCTCACAGAGTCCAAAATCGGCACCCAATTCGGCTCTGTTGGCACTTGCCGAGTTGGGTGACGAAGTGGGATCCGATCTCGTTGCAGCTCAAAAAGCGCTTGGCGAGAGGGAGGCAGGACCAAGTGGCTCCGTATTTCTTTCTTATATTAGTATATTTCATGATGACTCACATATATATTTTTTTTATATGAACATAATTTCTATAAAAAATTTGCTTCGCTTCCTGTTGACTTGTGTCGACATGTTTCCCTACATTTTGATATTATATTTCTTTGCCCCGCCATCTAGAAGAGAAATATGTTCCTCGTGCCATCCTGGTGGATCTGGAGCCTGGTACCATGGATTCGGTCCGGTCTGGACAATTTGGGCGGCTCTTCCGTCCAGACAACTTCGTCTTCGGACAGAGTGGGGCAGGGAACAACTGGGCCAAGGGACACTACACCGAGGGAGCAGAGCTGGTGGATGTTGTCATGGATGTCTTGAGAAAAGAAGCCGAAGACTGCGACTGTCTCCAGGTAAAAAAGTAAATCCGTGATAAAAATGTCAAATGCCCCTAATAGTGTCCTTGAAAGCTATTAAAATTTGACCATCCGCAATTTGTTCAAAATCAGATTAAAATGATTCAAACAAGTGATATGGCTTTTATCTGTCTGTCAATGGATTTTACGATTGTCCGAGATAATTTGTATGTATTTAACAAGACGTTTTTCTTTTATTTCCTTTACTACAGGGCTTCCAGCTTACACACTCCCTTGGTGGTGGTACCGGTTCCGGTATGGGAACCCTTCTCATCAGCAAGATCCGTGAAGAGTACCCAGACCGCATCATGAACACATTCAGCGTTGTGCCATCACCCAAAGTATCAGACACTGTTGTTGAGCCATACAATGCCACACTCTCAGTCCATCAGCTGGTTGAGAACACAGACGAGACCTACTGCATTGACAATGAAGCCCTCTACGATATCTGCTTCCGTACCCTCAAGCTGACCACACCCACCTACGGAGATCTGAACCATCTGGTCTCTGCCACCATGAGTGGAGTCACCACTTGCCTGCGATTCCCTGGCCAACTCAATGCTGATCTCCGCAAACTTGCCGTCAACATGGTTCCCTTCCCACGTCTTCACTTCTTCATGCCTGGCTTTGCACCTCTGACCAGTCGAGGAAGCAAACAATACCTTGCCTTGACCGTTCCAGAGCTCACCCAGCAGATGTTCGATGCCAAGAACATGATGGCTGCATGTGATCCTCGTCATGGTCGCTACCTCACTGTTGCCGCCATCTTCCGCGGTCGTATGTCCATGAAGGAGGTCGACGAGCAGATGCTCAACGTACAGAACAAGAACAGCAGCTACTTCGTCGAATGGATCCCCAACAACGTCAAGACCGCCGTCTGTGACATCCCACCACGTGGTCTAAAGATGTCTTCCACCTTCATTGGCAACAGCACCGCCATCCAGGAGCTCTTCAAGCGCATCTCTGAGCAGTTCACCGCTATGTTCAGGAGGAAGGCTTTCCTTCATTGGTACACTGGTGAAGGTATGGACGAGATGGAGTTCACAGAGGCTGAGAGCAACATGAATGATCTGGTGTCTGAGTACCAACAGTACCAGGATGTCTCTGTTGATGACGATGGCGACTTTGACGAGGAGGACGAAGAAGAGGACTTGGCATAGAGCCACCCATTCAAATCGATACTTAAATATAATAACTCTTTGAAGAACATTCTGGCTGTATTGGTAAACAATGGTTGTTTATCAATACCGAGCTCAAACCTTTTATTGTGCAGTATTGCAATATCACCATTTTTGTTGATCAATTTGAAGATCAAAAGTAATGTTTACAAGAAAAAATATGAATGCATGACGTTAACGGGAGCATCTAGTGTCGATTTTTTTTCTAGACATCTATATAGTAATTATTAGATCAGTATAGTCATACTCACATTGCGACTGTGATTAATGCATGCCCTTCTATAGCTCAGGCTTAAACCAATGAAGACTGAGAATTCGCATGTAAACAATTATCTTGTCTAGAATTAGTATTCATAAAATGGTATTAACATATCTCTATGACAACAACTTTATTATAAATCACAAAAAATACACTTTATACACAGTCCAACAAGCATGATAATGACTAGGAACTTACCAAGCACTGTATGCCAAATATGGAGAAGGAAAGAGATTGACATGGATTTGAGAAAATGGGAGCAGTTGCATTTTGGTGAGGGCTCTTGACCCTCGTACAATCATCGCAAGAGGTCCCGGGTTCGATCTTGCTCGATGCTGACATCATTGGTAAAGACATTATTTGACCATGCACGCATGCACTTTATTTTGCCCCTCTCTATATCGCAGGTGCAATCAAAATAATGGATATACCTGCATATACTTGGATGATTATAATTGCATGGACCGCATGAAGGGCCGTATTGACTGATGGGGCTACCTCGGGTAAATAAGACCAATTTCTCAATTGTTAATCATTGTTCCCTTTTGGGTCTGAATTACGGATACCATTATAATGAGTTTTGGCCGACAAAAGATCATCGGAGAGCGTGTCACAATCGTTATTGAAATAACATATTATCATCATCAATAAGTATCTTTAGTCAGCTGAAAATGAATCGCCTCAGTTCACGTCTGTGTGAATATCATTATCATCAGTCGAGAAATAGATCCATTCCCTTACAATACAAACTGTGCTAAATAGAGAACAAAAAAAAAATCCCCTTTCTAAACGCCTTTCTGCTTGAATATCTAGCAGGATAAGAGGTATCATGCAATATCATTCAGGGATACCTTTCTTTACAAAAATATGGAATCGTAGATAAAAAGTAAAATAAAAAGAATTATACCTCACTCACTTGTTTTTGTTTGCATGTTTTGATGATGTACATGCATGCAGAAGAAAACAAAATGAATTGATACAAGACATAGTGGTAGAGATATAGAGAGAGACTGTGAGATGAAAGTGAGATGCAGGAAAATAAGCGGAGAGAGAAAGAAAGAGATAGGGAAAAAGAGAGAGAGAGAGAGAGAGAGAGAGAGAGATTTTACTAGCTAGTAAAATCAATCATGAGGCAAAATGACCACGAGATTACTTCGTTGCCCGGATATCCTGCAATGCTGGATACCGATATATCAGTCTCTGATTTTTAGAATTCTTTGTTTCACAGGTGTGCAACCCCCCCCCCCCCCCCCCTCCCCCACAAAAAAAAATCTTTGGGTAAATCTTAAATTTGTCGGAAAATCGCACAAAATATAAAAACTGACTTTCTTGTTTCTTCTCCTGACAACAAACTCTATCATTATCGGCATATTCAAATATCATGGGATCGGGAGGGGGAGCTTCAAACAAAAATCAGCTAACTAGTCGGCAAATTTGGTACCGAATACCCATTCAGAATGGCTTCGTATAAGCCTATATAAAAACGTTCGTCTGTTAATGGCAATTTTTTTTTTAAATGGCGGAGGGGGGGGGGGCAAGAGCCCCCAAGCCCCCACCCATAAAAAAGTTATGATAATACTGATAAATTGAAAGAGTGCCAGTATTGCGGGAAGAATGGTCTTATATTATTTTGCCTCTAGTGGAAAAAAAAGACATGGAGATGCGATTAATGCATAAGACTTTTACGTTGAAGGTATATAAAGTTGTTCCCCCCCCCCCCCCACTACCACCTCCTCCCTCTCATTCACTTGCCTTCCCTCCATCCACTCCATCACTCTCTCTCTCTCTCTCTCTCTCTCTCACGCTCTCTTCCTCGATCCATCTAAAGGCTCCCTGTCAATATTATCAAACGACAAAGGAGGAGATGACGTATACGTAATATGCCAATACAATTCAATTCTCTTCAAAAATATGTATTGATTAAAATCCAAACAAATAGGATCGTTCTCAACTTTGTTTATAACATTGGACAACAAATTTCAAAATTATAGCGTATAACATAAATAATTGAGTGTAAGAATATTATAACAGCCAGGAATGGCAAAAATTGACGTACTACTGCATCTCTCTTCGTGCATAGAATACAAGGACCTGTTTCTTCAAACTTGTTATCAATAATAAGTTATAGTAACTGTTATATAAGCTACTGAAATCATGAAATTTGATTGGCTTAAAGCAACTTTGTCATAGAAATTTAACATTTGTTATTGATACACTGTAACAAATTTTATGAAACAGGGCCCAGGGATAAAAAATAAATTAAATTACTCTGAATACTTTTACAACTTTTTTATTATGTTATTTCTTTTCAAATAAAAGGAACAAAATACAACATGATAGTAAAACAATATACATCTGTCATTATGTTTTATGTTTACCAAGGGGGTGACGTCATAAGCCTTTAAATTTATAATCGACTGTTGTTCGTGTTCGTCTCTTCATGTCTCTTCCTCGTTCCAGCTAAAGGATCCCTGACAATTAAAAGGGGTCAAGGCGGGGATGACGTTGTATTATGATCGATTTTTGTTTGTGGCCGTCGTCAGGCCTGTAGCTTTTTCAAACCCCCTGTTGCGTAACACTATCTATACAGCTATACCTGCCTCGTTTATCCGCTCACTTCAAGTCCCCATAGCAACCATACCCATGTAACTCCTCAACCACTGCATTATTTTTCAGGGGAAGGGGGTACGCCTCAGTTATGCAATAACTAAATGCACCCCTCCCCCTCATGACTTCCCCAATCGTGTCTTTTTATGGTATTGCAAGATCATTGGTTTGTTTTGTTTAAGAATAATATATAATTTATTGTTCACCTCCCTGGTTTATCATATTTTGTTTGTTATCATAAAATAGCGCTTAGAGACTTCGGTGCAGCGCTTTATAAATCACCGTTTTTATCATTATTACTGTTTTATATTCTCTCTCTCTTCTCTCTCTCTCTCTCTCTCTCTCTCACTCTCTCTCTCTCTCTCTCTCTCTGTCTCTCTCTGTCTCTCTCTTTCTCTCTATCTCTCTTGGCTCTCGAATTATTTCGTTAATCAAATCATGCACGGATATAATATAGGCCTACTCAAATAGTGACTCGAGAAATCAAATAAAATTGATCAGTGTAGGCTGGCACTTGTACAATTCAAACAGATTTTGAAACTAATGGTCATCGCATGCATAGTAGTCCCTATATTGTCTATCCAATTATTTACCCCCCCCCCTCAAAAAAAAAAAAAAAAAAAAAAAAAAAAACTTTCCCCCATTTCTTTTTCCATATTACTCACTTCTCTATAATCAGAGAAACGCCCACATTTGTTAATAGATGATGAAAGTGGTAAAGACATGTCTTTGGAATTTGTCATTACTTTATTTTGGTTGTGTGCGACCATAAACTTGAACACTCATAAAAACAAACTTCTTCTCGGAGATTTAAAAAAAAAAGAAGATTTCTGTACTTTATAGGCCTAAAACTAGCATTGATTCACAACACTGAGTTTGATGAGTTCGTGTACTTCGGCAATGTAGCTACAGCTACAGGGATTAAAATTTCAAATGATTCATCCCTTTTGCTATTTCTTGGCTTCTCAGTGCCGATTAGCGATTATGTTCCACCAGTTGCAATACAAAAGGAGACAAAAGGCTTCCCCAAAATTTGTTTTCATCCGCCGATCGGAGCGGGAGCGAGGCGGTCGGTATCCCTTGGTTTCCACATGTACATCGAAACCTAGGGTCCATGGTTTCCACGATCCCCCATCTCTTGTTTGGCTGACCCATGGGCCGTTAAGCGGAGATGTATTTTGTGCGAGTTGCCATAGCGCGGTAAATCTTGACCAATTAGATCGCTTGAATACGTCTTACAAATATCGCTCAGGTATGAAGTATCATGATTGGTCAATCGCTTGTCTTCTCACTTTGGGGATTGCCTTAAAAAATCTATACACAGAATTACATTCAGATTTACATCTTGGCATATTTTTGTTGTAAAATGAGCTTTCAACTCATAAAAATGAAATATTTTATTTAGATATGATATCTTTAATCGAAATTCAAAGCTATATTCAAAAGAAACTCTCGAAAATTATATTTTAGACCGAAATGAAATCGTAAATGAAATGAAATGAAAATGGAGGAAACAACGTGGTCCCTGAATTCAAATGTTTATGCGGGTTGCTAGGCGGAGGAATATCGATTGAATGAAATCGCATTTATTCCCAAGTAGTTCCAATCTCACGTCAGATTCCCGCTAAACGTCAACTGAACGTGTCAATTTTACATTTTTTCCTAGACAACTCGTAACTTTTATATCAATCATGCGTGAGATCGTCCATATGCAAGCTGGCCAGTGTGGCAACCAGATCGGTGCCAAGGTGAATAACTATTCTTCAATTTTTATGTATTTTGAAATTAAAGTGTGCAAGTGTGTCATTTAATTATGATGATGAGTGTGTGGATTGTGGAAAATTGTGAACGTGTGCGTGCCATGTCATGATGATGATGTTCATGCTTGTCGTTGAGATTCTGTGAAACTTAGATCTAAAAGGAAACGGGCAAAAGGGGGTGCTGAGGCATGGGGATTGGTGAATTGAATGGTTAATTTATTAAGGATTGAAGAATTCGTTATTTTCATGATAAAAATTAATACGCAACCTTCAAGTTCATGAGTTTTGGGGCTGACATTTTGGCTTCATCATGAGATTGAATGTGATTGTGAAGTGTGAGTCCACTCCATGGCATGAATCATGATTTAATTTTTTTTCAGGGAATGAATGGAACAAATAGTTTGTCAAAAATCTGTCTACAAAAATCCTCTAGAGACTCTACTCTCTACTGACTCTAGACTGACTCTAGACTATTCTGTATTCAGGCCCAGGGTGAGCTTGCAATTTGGGGTCACTCTTTGGCATAAGTTGTGTCAGAATTAAAAGTTAAAGTTTCATCATGGTCATGGATAAACCCGCTACGGCTGAAAATGAAAGATTCACTCCAAACTTCACGGTTAGTTAAATTTCAAAACAAGTGAGTGTCAACATTAAATTTATGTTTATTTCTTTTTACATTAACAGTTCTGGGAAGTCATCTCAGATGAGCATGGCATCGACCCCACCGGTACCTACCACGGAGACTCTGATCTTCAGCTTGAGAGGATCAATGTCTACTACAATGAGGCCACCGGAGGCAAATATGTCCCGCGTGCCGTCCTCGTCGATCTGGAGCCAGGTACCATGGACTCCGTCCGCTCTGGACCATTCGGACAGATCTTCAGACCAGACAACTTTGTCTTTGGACAGAGTGGAGCTGGAAACAACTGGGCCAAGGGACATTACACAGAAGGTGCTGAGCTGGTAGACTCTGTTCTTGATGTTGTCCGCAAGGAGGCTGAGAGCTGTGATTGTCTTCAGGTATGCATGCTTCACATTTTTAAGAGTTTAGTTCTTGATTTTATTTCAACAGAAATTTGTGTGTGATCTTTATAAAAAAAAAGATGCAGTTTCATCATTTTGTGGGGGGGGGGGGAAGTAATTTGCAGGTTCCACTGAAGAAACAAAGGGGGGGGGGAGAATATGATTTTAGATGCATATCAGTTCATCTTTTCTTTTGTAGAATATTACTTATTGAATTTGATTTTAACCACATGTTCTCCTTTTGGTTTTCTTCGTAACAGGGCTTCCAGCTTACACACTCCCTTGGTGGTGGTACCGGTTCCGGTATGGGAACCCTTCTCATCAGCAAGATCCGTGAAGAGTACCCAGACCGCATCATGAACACATTCAGCGTTGTGCCATCACCCAAAGTATCAGACACTGTTGTTGAGCCTTACAATGCCACACTCTCAGTCCATCAGCTGGTTGAGAACACAGACGAGACCTACTGCATTGACAATGAAGCCCTCTACGATATCTGCTTCCGTACCCTCAAGCTGACCACACCCACCTACGGAGATCTGAACCATCTGGTCTCTGCCACCATGAGTGGAGTCACCACCTGCCTGCGTTTCCCTGGCCAACTCAACGCTGATCTCCGCAAACTTGCCGTCAACATGGTTCCCTTCCCACGTCTTCATTTCTTCATGCCTGGCTTTGCTCCTCTCACCAGCCGTGGCAGCCAGCAATACCGTGCCTTGACCGTTCCAGAGCTCACCCAGCAGATGTTCGATGCCAAGAACATGATGGCTGCCTGTGATCCTCGTCATGGTCGCTACCTCACCGTTGGCCGCCATCTTCCGTGGTCGTATGTCCATGAAGGAGGTCGATGAGCAGATGCTGAACGTACAGAACAAGAACAGCAGCTACTTCGTTGAATGGATCCCCAACAACGTCAAGACCCGCCGTCTGTGACATCCCACCACGTGGTCTGAAGATGTCTGCCACCTTCATCGGCAACAGCACCGCCATCCAGGAGCTCTTCAAGCGCATCTCTGAGCAGTTCACCGCTATGTTCAGGAGGAAGGCTTTCCTCCATTGGTACACTGGTGAGGGTATGGACGAGATGGAGTTCACAGAGGCTGAGAGCAACATGAATGATCTGGTGTCTGAGTACCAGCAGTACCAGGATGCCACCGCTGAGGAGGAGGGAGAGTTCGACGAGGAGGAGGAAGGTGATGAGGAGGCTGCATAAGTACAGGACAATTAGAAATGGACAGATATAGCTGCAATTCATCGAATGATTTTTATTCTGGTCTGGCACCACCAAAGATTTGAAACCCTTTGGGATGATAAACTAGTCTACCAAGTACCAAAGATATATTTATTCAAAATCCCACCGTCACTAAATACTCCTAACCGTTCATGTTGAATTTAACTTCAAGGTGTGCTCAATATTGTATATGTTGACAAAGTCGAATTCAAAAAAAAAATGCTTATTGTTGATCACAAATATTTCAGAACAATGTTTTCAAAATATATACCAGTTTACAACTTAACTACCTTGTGTCCCTGTGTTATTGATTTTTAATGTAAGGAGTTGTGTGATGCATTCAGTGCAGATGGCAATTATCAATCGATGCTGAATTAGTTAATTTCATCAAAAGCATAGCGGTAATGTGATGTGTGTATATGATATCAATCAAGATTGATTTTTTTAAAGTATGACCAACCATTATGATAAGTGAGAATAAGATTGGTAATGAGAGGTGAGAGAGTGAGCATTGGAGGTTATTTTGATGAGATGTTGATGCTATCCATTATTTGGCTCGAGTATGGAAATGGTGATTGATTGATGTGTAGGTCCACGGTTGGAGGCAGTGTGATAATGTCGCAAAATTCCCCTTCTTTGAAATAAATGGCTGTCTTTGGTCTATCCACGATCAATTTATTTGATGATTATGACTGAATCAGAAAATCATAATTGTTTCAGGGATGAGGCATGTCAATAAGTGCCTAAATCTATCTTTCTCTGAAATCAACTTTCATCGACTTCTCGCTCTTTTCTTTTCTTTGCGATTCACCAAGTACCCCCATTATTTTTGTTATACACGGTTCTAAATTTTTATAAACCGGGACAAGAAATGAAATTGATTTTCGTCATTAAACTCCCTTTCTTGTCTGTAAAAATATTCTGGAATTGCTTTCATTAGTTTCTTTTCTGTTTCTTGGTTGATATGAAAAAGGTCAACTTAAAGCCCCTTTAAAGAGTAGGGAGTGACCCCAACAAATTTAGATGGCAAAATTTCACTTAAATTGTATCATGATGTGAAAGAGGATATAGAGACATTTTTTGCAAGCATTTTCTAAAAAGTGTGATTGAAGTCGAATATTGATGAAGAATACAAAATTTAGGTTTTCTGTTTGCTACAGAAAACCAAAATTGTGTATTCGTTTTATCAATATTTGTCATCAAACACATTTTTTTTTAGGGGGAGGGGGAATCTTTGCAGAAGTATTTCTTACATGACATCCTCTTTCACATTATGACACAATTTAAGTAAAAGTTGGGAGAATTTTTAGGCCCCCAACACTTGGAGGGCTTTAAAACCCAAATAAAGATACATTCGATTAAATGGGGTCCTGTAATCCTTTAAAGGGGGTCTTCCTTTTGAGGCATCTTGCCATGACCTTCATACTGGAGTGAAGGCATTCAAAATAATATAATGGTGTAAATGGGGTCCGGTAAGTCGATTACGGGGGGGGGGGAGCACCGGTCTTCTGCAAACTAGGCCGGCCATATTTTATTGGTGTTTAGAGGGGGGAGGGGGTAAGATGTCTTGATTTCATATTATATACCCTTCTCCCTCTCCCTTTTCCATCCCCTCCCTTGACCTTCACTTCTCCCTCCCCGCTTCTCTCTCTCTCTCTCTCTCTCTCTCTCTCCCTCTCTCTCTCAGTCCTCTCGATATGCCCCTCCCTCTAATTCGCCTTTCGACTGGAGTCACACCCAGGCGCGTACGCAGGGGGGTTAAACCCCCCCCCCCTTTGGAATTTTTTTGTGTGTAAACCCCCCTAAAAAAACCTAAAACCCCCCCCCCCTTTTGGATTTTTTTTTTTTTTTTTTTTTTTTTTTTAATTATTAAAAAAAAAAAAAAAAAAAATTATTCCCATGGCCGACCTAAAAAAGGTGACCTTACCCCCCCCCCAACGGAGCAAAATGTCAAATTTCCAAATTTCGAGACCAAAAAAAAAAAAAAAAAGTGTCCTCTTACCCCCCCCCCCCCCCCCCCCCCCCCCCCCCCCCCGCTCCCCCGCTTATTCAGCGGTCGGCTGAGTCGTTGCGATTTTTTTGGGACAAAAAAAAAAAAAAATGTGTCCTCTTACCCCCCCCCCCCCCCCCCCCCCCCCCCCCCCCCCCCCCCCGCTTATTCAGCGGCTGGCTGAGTCGTTGCGAAATTTTCGGACCGATTTATAAATGTTAAAACCAAAACCCCCCCCCTTGAAAAAATCCTGCGTACGCGCCTGGTCACACCGCTTATCGGAGGCATTTGCTTGGCAAAATACATTCTTACCCTTTTTTTATATATTTGTTTTTAACCCCTTCCCACTTTTCTTATTTCTATTGTCCCTTATCTTTCCATCTCTTCTTCTTTCTTTCCATTTTTCTCATTTCATTTCTTCTCAATTGTCCTTTTCTTTATGTTGTTGCTGAAAGACTAGCCTATATAATTGATAGGGTATCTTTGTATTTAACCAAAAAAATGCGGGGGCCCTCCCCCTCCCCCGGTCTTTCCTTGTTTACCACCCTGGTGGAATATCAAAACATGATCATTTGCTCTACCAATCTCAACATTGTTTTTTTTTTTTTTTGTAATTATTCTATTTGTTGCCTCTGGATATTAAAGATTGAACAGGCCCTTTACCGAGTTATTAATTTATTCGACGGTTATCTACGGGGGAGGGGGGGGGGGGGGCTCCATTCCAGGTTATCATCTTTGACGATCATTGAATTGAATTAAATAGACCTACAAAATAATGAATAAAAATGAAATCATCATCATCGTCATTACTGTTTTATAATATGATAATTTGGCTTTGTTTATATAAATTCCTATCAAATAAGTAGGGGGTGGGTCGGGATTTTGAAGGCCTCTTTCCTTCTGATAGTATCTTTCGAGTGACCCTGACTTGGATGGGTTAATTATATAGCCTTCGTCTACTAATTAGCTCTTACTTTTAGACAGTATTTCGATTAAAGAAGAGGCGTAATTCGTTTGAACGTTGAGATAGTTCCATGATAAAACATTAAACAATTTTGAAAGTAATCTCAAGATAACGTCACCATGACAACTATCCCTGTCCAGGACTAGCCTCATGAATGCAGGACCGGTCCTCTTTGGGATTTCACCATTGGTATGCAAATTAAGGGGCTGAGAGCTACTGCAGCTCATATAATAGTTTGACATAGCAACGCGACCGCGTCCTGTAACTAAGCATTTTAAGGGGATCAACAAGTTCTTGAAGGGAGAATATAATTTTGATATCGAAAAATGTGAAGAACTAAAGTTTCAACATTTATTATAAATCTGATGATGAATCACGGACTAAAATGATAAATAAGATATAAAACAGTATAGTAAATGGAAACTTATTAACCAACAGGTACGTACGCGTACAGTATCCACCCCAAGCATTACAATAACATAGTTCCTTTACTTGACAACCAAGTGAGTGGTGCGTCCAGCGTGCCTGCCAGCCACTGTTACTATGGTGTCAAAATATACAACGCGCGTACTATATAAAGCGCACCTGTTGCTGAAACTACATTCTCATATTCTACAGCCAGGGAAACTAGGTGTAGCAAACTTGTCTTTATTTTCATTAATTAGAAACAAAACTAATCAAAGATGCGAGAAATTGTTCATATGCAGGCTGGCCAGTGCGGTAACCAGATTGGTGCCAAGGTAATTAATAACTGAGTTTTCTTTTTACTTTTTTTTTTTTTTTACCGTTATTTACTTGCTAATTTTCATCGAAATCGAAGTGTCATTGCCATTGGCATTGGATTTGCGTGGAAGTGGAAGAGTCAGTGTGAAATGCAATGTAAGCGATGTTGTCTTGTCAAGTTTGATCAAGTCTCAGAACAGTGAGACAATCAGAATATAAACCATCTCCTTCGACACGTCTAGACGATCATGATAAGTGGATTAGGGTTTTACAGTATATTATTGGCTACTGACTGTTCAATTCTGTTAATTAAACGTCTTTATAAAGAATGATTTGTCATGATTTGAACCAAATTCATCGTGATTATAATAGGTCTATTGATGATTGATGCAACAATTGGGGAGCATTCAATAGTAATAATACCCCAGGTAATCTTACAGACACAATGCAACATGATTGATTGTCTAGAAATAAAATGATGGGCAAACCCGGACTTTAGTGCCCAGCTGAAAATCTCAGTTTATTATGGATTTAATATCAATAATATTAATTATGCTAATATATGCAAATATAAACATACCAAAACTTGATGATTTTTAATCATTTGACGTCATAAAAAGCAATTTTAAGCCAAAAATAGCAGCGAAGTAGGGGATCTCCTCTTTGCTTGATGCGAGATACTAGCGAACTGAAATAACCGAATAAAAACTATGGTGAACTAAAAAAAGAAAAGAAAAAAATCAAACCACCTCTGAAATTACCTTTGAAATGTTTATTAATTTTTTCTTCCGATATGCGCACATGATAGGGGCAGGTTGGGATGGGATGGGGGGGGGTGCTCAATAGTCGCCAAATTTGGGGTAAAAGGGCAACTGGCCTTGGGGGGGGGGCTAAATTTATTATTTACTTATTTTTCTTTGTAATCATTTTTCTAATTTTTTTCCGGGGTGGAAAAATAAGTAAATAATAAATTTAGCCCCCCCCCCAAGGCCAGTTGCCCTTTTACCCCAAATTTGGCGACTATTGAGCACCCCCCCCCCCCCCATCCCATCCCAACCTGCCCCTATCATGTGCGCATATCGGAAGAAAAAATTAATAAACATTTCAAAGGTAATTTCAGAGGTGGTTTGATTTTTTCTTTTCTTTTTTTAGTTCACCATAGTTTTTATTCGGTTATTTCAGTTCGCTAGTATCTCGCATCAAGCAAAGAGGAGATCCCCTACTTCGCTGCTATTTTTGGCTTAAAATTGCTTTTTATGACGTCAAATGATTAAAAATCATCAAGTTTTGGTATGTTTATATTTGCATATATTAGCATAATTAATATTATTGATATTAAATCCATAATAAACTGAGATTTTCAGCTGGGCACTAAAGTCCGGGTTTGCCAAATGATGATAGGGTCTAGATCTAACATTTTAACAAATACCTACTCTTTATCTTGACACAGTTCTGGGAAGTCATCTCAGATGAGCATGGTATCGACCCCACCGGTACCTACCACGGAGACTCTGATCTTCAGCTCGAGAGGATCAACGTGTACTACAATGAGGCCACCGGAGGCAAATATGTCCCACGTGCCGTCCTCGTCGATCTGGAGCCAGGTACCATGGACTCCGTCCGCTCTGGACCATTCGGACAGATCTTCAGACCAGACAACTTTGTCTTTGGACAGAGTGGAGCTGGAAACAACTGGGCCAAGGGACATTACACAGAAGGTGCTGAGCTGGTAGACTCTGTTCTCGATGTTGTCCGCAAGGAGGCTGAGAGCTGTGATTGTCTTCAGGTAGGCAAGCTTCACCTTTTTAAGGGATTAGTTCTTGATTGTATTAAACAGATAGGGTCTATCTGTGTGTGGTCTCCTCTTAAAAATAGAAAAGGATGTAGCTTCATCATTTTGTAGGGGGAAAAAAGAATTAATTTGCAGGTTTAACTGAAGAAACAAGGGGGTTAGATCGAGTGGAGGAAAATCTGATTTTAGATGCATATCAGTTCAACTTTTCTTTTGTAGATAAACTTTAATTTATTGAAATTGATTTTAACCACATGTTCTCCTTTTGGTTTTTCTCATAACAGGGCTTCCAGCTTACACACTCCCTTGGTGGTGGTACCGGTTCCGGTATGGGAACCCTTCTCATCAGCAAGATCCGTGAAGAGTACCCAGACCGCATCATGAACACATTCAGCGTTGTGCCATCACCCAAAGTATCAGACACTGTTGTTGAGCCTTACAATGCCACACTCTCAGTCCATCAGCTGGTTGAGAACACAGACGAGACCTACTGCATTGACAATGAAGCCCTCTACGATATCTGCTTCCGTACCCTCAAGCTGACCACACCCACCTACGGAGATCTGAACCATCTGGTCTCTGCCACCATGAGTGGAGTAACCACCTGCCTGCGTTTCCCTGGCCAGCTCAACGCTGATCTCCGCAAACTTGCAGTCAACATGGTTCCCTTCCCACGTCTTCATTTCTTCATGCCTGGCTTTGCTCCTCTCACCAGCCGTGGCAGCCAGCAATACCGTGCCTTGACCGTTCCAGAGCTCACCCAGCAGATGTTCGATGCTAAGAACATGATGGCTGCCTGTGATCCTCGTCATGGTCGCTACCTCACCGTTGCCGCCATCTTCCGTGGACGTATGTCCATGAAGGAAGTCGATGAGCAGATGCTCAACGTACAGAACAAGAACAGCAGCTACTTCGTCGAATGGATCCCCAACAACGTCAAGACCGCCGTCTGTGACATCCCACCACGTGGTCTTAAGATGTCTGCCACCTTCATCGGCAACAGCACCGCCATCCAGGAGCTCTTCAAGCGCATCTCTGAGCAGTTCACCGCTATGTTCAGGAGGAAGGCTTTCCTCCATTGGTACACTGGTGAGGGTATGGACGAGATGGAGTTCACAGAGGCTGAGAGCAACATGAATGATCTGGTGTCTGAGTACCAACAGTACCAGGATGCCACCGCTGAGGAGGAGGGAGAGTTCGACGAGGAGGAGGAAGGTGATGAGGAGGCTGCATAAATCAATTGATCTGAAATTTCCAAACTGAACAAAAGACTTGACCCAAGACCCACATTTTTCAACATTCCGTCCTTATTTCCTATCCTTTGCATTGTCAATTCTGTAATATGTTTTGAAAAAAAAATTGCAACTGCCTTCCGGATCTACATTGTTTTATTTTAACTCTGCCAAGAACTGAGTTCAAATCGATCATGAATATTCAAGAATGAATTTATTAAAAAAGAACTAAAGCAATGTTATGTCATTTGACAGATTTGGATGTTTTTTTTAATGTTAGAAGGAACAGATGGAAACTATCATCACTGAAATTGTTTAGAAAAATTATTGAATAAATTTAATAATACAAATATACTCAGATGTTTTTCGATGTTTCTGTAATATTCTTCATTGTTTGATGTGATTATCAAATGTGTTGAAGTTGTGATGATGTTGCATTGCCATGAACGTGCATGAGAATGTATCATTCCCTACCCCCCCCCCCCCCCCCTCCTGAGTGAGTGAGTTGAACAAAATTTGCATGTATAATTCAATTCAAATCAAATTTTATTGATTTCAATCCAAACAAATAGGATCATTCTTAATTTGTTGTTGTTGTAACATTGGACAACAAATTTCAAAATTATAGACGGTGTCACATAAATATTGAGTGTAAGAGTAAAGATGACAATAACAAGGGATGACAAATATTAACTCTTGTGTCATTGAGAGACTGTGTGTGGATACGTTATAAGATTGTGTGAGTGGATATGAGTTTCTTGTCTGTGAGTCGTGACTTGTTTGTTCCCAAAGCCATGTATATGTATATGCAGTCTGGTCAACTCTGACCATGGCCAAAGTTTCTATGTTTGGTAGATTTAAAATTGGGTAACAAAAAAAACAAAAATAATAATATAGATAAAGTCCAAGGACCCTAAAAAATAAATCTGCTTTTATCAAAAAAAAAAGTTATCAGGATGGACTTCCCCTTTAATGAACAGAAGGGGGGGGGGGTGAATTTTCTCTGGGGGGGGGGGGGGGTGGTTGTCCTTGGGGGTAATTTTCAGGGGGGTTCTAGAGGGTAATCGTTTTTCTTTCTTTCCCCCCTCTCTCTCTCTCTACTTCTATCTATCCCTCTCCCCCCCCCCCCTTTTTTCAAAATAAAGGAAATTCAGATACAAAATAAAAAGTACATTGTACAGAGGGCGCTATACTAGTTTCAGCTCTTGAGTGTCATCACAAGAGCATATTGAGAGAGAGAAACTGAGTTACAGTAGTTTCCTGCATATAAATTCACAATATGACCATACGACTTCTCTTCACACTTCTCTCCATTCACCTCTCTTCTTTAATCTTTCTCATTTTCTCTGGCTCTCTTCCTCTGCTTTTCCTTATCCAACGAAACCCCCCCCCCCCTTCCATTTAGCTCTCTTCCTTTCTTTGACCACTTAGATATCCATCATTTCTGCCTGTTTTCTTCACCTCCCCCCCCCCCCCCCCCCAACCCCCACTCTCTCTCTCTCTCTTTCACATTCTTTCTCTAAAAATAAAGGAAATAGATATACAAAATAAAAAGAACATTCTATGTAAAGTACAGAGGGCGCTATACCGGTTTCAGCTCTGAGCGTCATCAGAAGATCATATCAAGGGAGAAAAAGTGAGTTACATTATTTTTCTTCATGCAAATTCACACAATATGTAACCATACGACTTCTCTCTCTTCTTCTTTTTCTTATCCATTGAGCCTCCTTTCCATTTTTGTACATTCTCTCTGCCCTCTTCCTCTCTTTAACCACCTAGATATACATCATTTCTGCCATTTTTTATATTCACCTTCCCTCCACACCCTTTCCCTTTCTTTCTGTCTCTCTCTCTTTCTCTGTCCCCTCCCCCTCTACCATTATAACTGGTAACAAAGATTAATACGACCCAATTTTTGATCACCATGGAAATTTCATCTGCTTTCACCAGATGATTGAATTTACAGTCCAACGATTTCAATTTCACTGGTTCTTTCACCCATTCTTTCTTTATTTCTCTTTTTTAATTGGCCTTATTTATTCAAAAAGTCCAAGGTATTTGATCATTTGGGGTCCCATTTCTTATCAAGTTTTGTGATGTTATTAACACAAGTTGACTTAAAAACAAAAGGATGATTTTAGTTCATGTTTGGTCGGATCCAAGCTCTGCTCAGGCTTTCAAATCAATAAACATGAATTAAAACCTTAGATGTGCTCGGTACATATGGGATGAAATAGCTTGGACTCGCCAATAAATTCTATGAACTGGGTGTGCTTTGACAACAAACAAATAAAAAGTGAAGAAAAAAAAGTCACAACAAATTTGTACTAGGTAAACCAAAGCATTTTAATTACATCATGGCAAACTGCAGGTTTCAAAAACACAAGATGTAGAATTTTGTAGAACTCTGAAATACTTTAATACATGAATTAAATCCTACATTTATATCTTGCTCAAAATGAATTGAACAATCATAGATTTCTAAAAATGGGTTCATACTTTTATCTTCAAGCTGAATTTTTATCCTATCATGTAAATCCTCAGAAAAATGACATCATAGCATTCTGTTAGAATGAGGGTACAAAGCCAAAGATTTTATAATATAGGGAATATTTTTAAGACACCACACTCACACTTCCTGTAATACAATACAGACAGTAATCTTTCCGTAATTTCATAGGGAGTGAAAACACTCAAGATTGTCCTATCATTATAAACATGTGAATAACATATTCGAAAGGACAAAATTGTTTGTGTAAAATCAAAATTACAAATGGTTTCAAAAACAGCACAGACATTGACATGCGGACGAGATTTAGTACGCTAACTGTTTCACTGCATCTGGATTCTTCTGGAATAAAACGCAGAAAGCATGACTTCTCGTGCTCATTTTGTATACAATATCTCCATTTGCTGTTTTTCTTTTCTGATCCTTCTATCATGATGGACTGTAGATTTCCATATGATTCTTCATGTCTCTCAATATGATCAGATCCATTCCGTAAATAATAACATTGTCGTTGTGATGGGGTAGACTGGTTTCTGCATGTAGGGTCTGGGATAGGAATTCAGCTTGACGGTAGAAGATTGGGAGAATCACGAGAGTAAAGACATCATAGAGCGGCTTCTTCTGTACAGGGCAAAATGAAGATGGAGAGAAAAAGTGGTCAAAGTCAAGATCAACAAGTCATTTATTAACCCATTATAGTGTTACTTAGGCATTTAAACTGATTGCACGACACATGCTCTAAAGACACCTGCTGTGTGGTCAGTCTTTAACACTGCAAGCCTTGATCCTATATAATATCTAACCATACACCTACCGGTAATCTAAATGCCAATATCAACTAAAACGTAGTCCTACATCTTTAATTTAGACAAATTCTACAGAAAGATTGGTTATTAGCACACCTCAAGATCAGCTACTAAAAACTAATACATGTACAGTGTATGTCTCTGACATTGGTCAACAGAATATATTCTGGAATCATCAAAATGCTAGTAAAGTATAAGAAAACAATGAACAAAGTTAATATGAACACATATTTTTACTGTTTTTGTAAAGAATTGAAAATTATAAAGTCATAGGATCCTTTATACAAACAATGTTATTCATCCTACGATTTTGTAACCCTTGAAACATTAGCAAGTCTTCTTGAGTGTATCCCTGAAATATTTACTTTTTTTTAATTAAGAAAATCAAAAAAATTACAATTTACATGTACATCATATTAATCAAGAATTTTATATACCTGATTTACATTTGTATTTCATTAGGCAAAACCTTCCACTGCACTTATACATAGCTCAAAGATACATACCGGTATGTAGAGATGTACAGTAAATTCAGTTAAAAACCAAATTATCCTTATCATACACCTTGTAGATTTAATGTTTTTTATGTTTTTCGTAACTCGAGAATCAAATGTGGACTGGTTGAATTAAGGCTTTTGTTGAATAATTTTAGATAGGAACCAATCAATTTTTCACATACTTAAAGCCCCACTGCACCACTTGTATCTACTTGCTCCCTCTATATAGAAAACAATGCCCAATCGGTGACCATTGGTCCACCATGATCCTCTTTTTCTTATGTTAATTGAGAAATGAGTTGATGAGATAGCCACCTGTCAGTGACCACCCTGGGTGGTCTAATCCCTCCTACCCAAACTAGTACAGACTGCCTTTGAAAAATTATTTAACTTGGTATTAAAGGGTATGAATAATATAGTTGTGAACTGTTACTGTATCACTCACCACTTCACTGCTATAAGGACATTACAGTCATTGTACATTGTGGTTGAGTTCTTTTGGTAGAGAGGTGAATATTTAAAGATAAAGCGTGTTAGTGACTTACTTGAGACTGGTTTACCGGCTTCCCACTTTGTGGACTTAGCTGCAGAGTCCTCAATCTTGAGAGCCTGTTCCCTCAGCTCTGGTCGCAATGCTCTCCTAACGAGCCTTGCGGCGATTGCAGAGTACTGGATGTACCTGGAACAAAGCAATTGAAAGAATCAATATGTTATGACTCTGATGTGTGAGGCTAGAATTTGCATCTCAAATCTCAATCATCATCAACCCAGGAAAACATCAGTGTAACATAAAAGGTCACCATAACAATACATGGCCGACAAAGGAGGCTTAGCAAAAAGTTTTCAAAAAAGAGTTTGTTACAAAAGTGTCCTTATAAAAGTTAGAAAGTCCCGATGTAAAAAGGTTAAAGAAAATAAAAAAATGAATGAGAAAAGTTATGACTTCAATGATATGATATATAATGATGACAACTGATCAAATAATACATATCATCGTGGTTACATTACTTGCCACCTGTTTTGCAAATTGTAATCAGTCATCCATGGTTTACCTGTTTTCACATAGAATCAAATTTCCTCACACATGATTTACCTACCGCAAGTTATAAATAGAAAGGTATTCTTTAAAGGGAATGGGATATCTTCTAAAAAATAAATTTCTGCATAAAAACTCATCCAAAAAAAAAATGAACTGTCCGCATTTTCATGGACGATCCTTATTTCCGATTTGCGCATTGACGATGCGAAAAACTACACATTGGAGACGATGCTCTATGATGCATATCTCACTTTACGGTATGCAGCACAGAGACTTTCACGTTTTTAACGATAAATACTCGGGAAGACGGAAAACTTGTAAAAGTAGACAGTTAACTGGGGTATTTTATTACATGGAATCAGTTTTTCGCATTGCCAGCATGCGGATCAGTTAGGCTAGTGAGTTACCCTACACCCGCAGAGCGCCAAAGAAAAAAGGCATTTTTAGGTAGGTAAATTCATGCAAAAAAATATATTTAAAAAATTGACTTGAAAACACATCAGACAATTAGTCTAAACCGAGTCAGGAGCAAATTTGAAGAAATTATATTTTTAATTGTTGTACAACCAAAGATATAAGAAGAAAACTGACCAAGAATTTGTACTAAAAATCGTACATGTAAAAATTTCCTTAGACATTCGACAGCTGAAAATGACGCGCACGGTTGCGTTACGTGCAGGGCTAGGTGGCAGGCTAGCTTTTTGCCAAAACAACGCTAGATCGGCTGCTGGCAATACGATCGAGAACATCGTTGGTTTCTTAACTTTTCAGTGAGATGATTCTTAATTCTAATTGAGACTAGACTATATAATAAATTAAATCGACAAAGAAACCTCGGTAGATCTCTTATAACTACCGTATTTGCCGGCGTAAAGGCCGCAGTATTTTTGGAAGAGAAAATATCAAAAAGCTGGGGTGCAGCCTTTACGACGAAAGAGTAAAAAAAAAAATAAAAAAAAGTCAAAACCAACACGAATTTGCACGTATGGGACTAGAAACGGTAAAATAACAATACCAATATGGTACAGGACATTTCCAAACATGTTACCGACAATTTTATCTTGCATTGTAAACATGAAGACGAAAATAAACGTCCTAACACAAAATTTGCTGATAGATCTTGATCTAAGTTTGTGCCAATGCATTGCAAAAGTAAAGGAAGAGACAGTCTAACGGAGCTGCCGCGAACATCCATCCGAAGTCGCCATTTTGTTTTTCAATTTCATGCAGTTTCGCATTACACCGTACATTGTGGTAGGGGTATATCGGACACCAAATCTGCCTGCGATCACCTCTTTAAGTAAAATTCCGGTAAATTATAAGAATATGGATGAATTTGGTATCAGTTTGTAAAAAAAAAAATAGTGTTTTCGAGAAAATTATGATTATTTTGTTTTGTCTGTTTGTTTTTGTTTTTTGTTTTTTGTTCCCCCTCTTTGAAATGTCAAAGTTGGGGTGCGGCCTATGCGGCGGTGCGGCCTTATCGCCGGCAAATACGGTATACAAAAGTTTGTTTATTTCTTCATTTGACATTTTGTTTTCAAGCCATTTTTTCGTGCGCAAGTCAATGCAAACTATGTATTAAGTAACTATTACCAAACTTTTAACATGCAAGAAACAGGGAACACTTGCGGACCTCGTATCAAATTTGTTGCAAAAAAAAATTTCAAGGGTGATTTTGAAGCAGTGAAGAAAATTGGCGCTGCGATGTGCAGAATTATATACGAAAGAAACTTTAAAAAAATCACACCTGAATTTTCAAAAAAAATCGTATTTGTATTTCTGTACCTAGTTGTGATTTGTTTATAACTCGGATTATAGGAAGATTTGTCGGAAAAAAATGTCAATTTTTTCCGTTTGGTGGTCATTTCTAGGCTAATATTAAAAATGTTGCATCAGTATGGGCCCCATGTTTCTCTTCTCGTACTCGCATGTTATTTCTACTTACAGTGTAGATTAAACATGCATGCATAGACTAGGTCTAGGATGGTTACGGGCAAGACCGGATAACATTATAAAAAAGATATATCCTTCCACCCTGCCATATCCAAGTTTTGGGCTGATTATTGCAGACCCACCGCAGCAAGGCCACATGAAGAAGAATTACACACAAAACTTGCGCATGCGCAATGCGCTATTCTGTTCGCTCAAGCCCGACTGACGTCATTTTTCATTCATAAAAGTGCTAGCGTCACGATGCTCGTAGTTGATAGGGTGTTTACTCATTTCATTTGCATATTTTCCCACAATGTTAAACCTACGAGTGCGATGATTTCTGCCTGCATCTTCTCGATTACGTTGATATCAAACTCGTTATATTTCCATCCCGACTTCGATTTTTGAACAATTTTTTTTGCCATCGGTGTCATCGATATTTCTAGGTACTTTCAGCAAAATCGTATGGTGGTTCTTTGTTTCGGTAAGTCATATTTTTTGATGATTTCGTCGGAAGTTTTTGTAAAGGATATGTACGTGTAGGTTTTAAGTGTGTGTAAAGCTACGTGCAAATTGTATGTGAGCGACATGAGTGTGTAGAGAGCGACATCGTTGAAACCATATACACTGAATGTGTCTTTGGTCTCCATCTTTTACTTGGTGTTCGAGTGTAGTGCAGGGCCCCGCTCCCGCAACACGGCCGCTACAATACACCGCACACAGTGTAGCGAATCGCCCATGCCTCGCAGCTAGCAGACAAGCAAGGGTCGCGCGATCAGCCAATCAGCGGCGCGTATTTCCGTTCACTGAGTTGGACAGGGGATTCTTCTATGTGGGCCATTCAGATTTCTGTAAGCGCGCAAAGCTAGGCACATTCATGGGGCACTAGAGGGCGCTTTGCGCGCGTACGAAAATCTGAATGGCCTTGCTGCGGTGGGTCGGCAATAATCAGCCCAAAACTTGGATATGGGAGGGTGGAAGGATATATCTTTTTTATAATGTTATCTGGTCTTACCCTTAACCATCCTATGTTTAATCTATGTAGAAATAACATGCGAGTACGATAAGAGAAACATCGGGCCCATTACTGATGCAACTTTTAAAATATTATCCTAGAAATGACCACCAAACGGAAAAAATTGACATTTTTTCCCGACAAATCTTCATAAAATCTGATTTATAAACAAGTCACATCTAGGTACACTAATACAAATACGATTTTCTGAAAATTCAGGTATTATTTTTTAAGTTTCTTTCAAGTATATTTCTGCGCATTGCAGCGCCAATGTTCTTCACTGCTTCAAAATCACCCTTGAAAATTTTTTTTTGCAACAAATTTGTTACGAGGTGCGCGAGTGTTCCCCGTTCCTTGCGTGTTGAAAGTTTGGTAATACATAGTTTACATTGACTCGCGCACGAAAAAATGGTCGAAAACAAAATGTCAAATGAAGAAATAAACAAGCTTTTGTATAGTTATAAGAGTTCTACCGAGGTTTCTTTGTCGATTTAATTTATTATATAGTCTCAATTAGAATTCAGAATTATCTCACTGAAAAGTTAAGAAACCGACGATGTTCTCGATCGTAGTTATTTTCATTTTGCCAGCAGCCGATCTAGCATTGTTTGGGCAAAAAGCTAGGCCGCTGCCTTCCCATCGCAAACCTTTCCGAGTCCCGCTAAAATGGCGCGCTGCGGAGCTCTGAAGCTGCGTTGGTATCGCTGCAAACTCTCAGCTGGCTAGCTCCCCAAGACGGACCATTCGCGGTATGGCGAGATTGTGTGTGTGACGTACGATTTTGGATTCGAGAACGCACGTAATGCAACCGTGCGCGTCATATTCAGCTGTCGAATGTATACGACCAATTTTACATGTACGATTTTTAGTACAGATAATTGGTCAGTTTTCTTCTTAGATCTAGAGTAAAGGAGCCCGTTTTCGGCCACTTAAGACAAAATCCTATTTTTAGGACTCTTTACTTCCTATTTATTATCATTTCTTGTTCAAATCATGAAGCAAATATTATTATTATTTAAACAAAAAAAGAATCCCAGAAAAAAATCACGAATTGCCATGACAATATTCATTTCAATTTTCACTGTTTTGGAGCCCGTTATCGGCCGAGCGTTTCAGTTTACGGCCGCATGTACAAAGTCAATAGGAAGCGCTCGCGCGCGCCGTGCGTTTCCGCGCTGATGTACAGCACAAGCGGGCGGAGCAGGTATCCCACGCCGGAGCTCCCTGGTGCTCGCCTGGCCGAAGACGGGCACAGCGGTGATCGGAAGTTGGAATCTGAATTAGACAGAGATATCGTGTGTGCGTCGCGGTGTGCGGCTGCATTGATTTAATACATGCGATGAGATACTTTTGAGCTTGCGACCAGCACAAAATCGGGCTTTGAATCTGAAAAATACTTGAAATAAAGCTCATTTTATGGTACCCATATTTCTTACAGACACGCGTAAGATACTCGATTTTTCAGATTTGGGTAGCGGGACCGGCGATTACATCGCTAAAATGTGATATTTTAGGATATATTTTCCATTGCAAATGTGGTTCTTCAGTGACACTGGCATGGTATGGTATGTGTGGGATATGTGTTATGCTATTATGCGATGTATTTTAGAGTGATTTTACCTTGCATCCAACCAATCGGCCGAAAACGGGAGCTGGCCGATTACGGGCTCCTTTACTCTAGACTATATCTTTGGTTTTACAACATTTAAAAATATAATTTCTTCAAATTTGCTCCTGACTCGGTTCAGACTAATTGTGTGATGTGTTTTCAAGTCAATTTTTTGAATATATTTTTTTGCATGAATTTGCCTAGCAAAGCGCCCTCTAGCGCCCCATGAATGTGCCTATTTTAGGACACGATTTGTCCACGCGCATTTACGAAGATATCTTTGTTTATTAGACTCTATGCAGACGATCCTTATTCGGCTTGCTTATTCTTGGAAAAACTGAATCACAGGTAAATATTGAACAGGCAACTTGCACTGTGAAACGTAGACCGAATTTTTCTGTCTCTTTCGTTCGTTAGCCTCTGATTTGGGTAGGTCGGCTCTCTCTTTAGAGACAGAACAGCCCCATACGCTGTAGTGGCCGCGCGTTTGTACTAAGAAACGTTACACAAAACTTGGCCAAACTTAATCCCTAATTTTGATATTTTACCGGATGCGTATCCGATGCATTTAAAGTCCTAAATTAGCTAAATACTTAACTACTTCGGTTCCACTTACCAACTTGACTGGAATAATCCGTTTAATGGTCCATTTTTAGGAAATTATGGGTCAAGTCCGACATCCATGAAGAAAATCTTGCAGCCGAGTCTCATTCTTTCTAGTCTACGCCGAAGGCAAAATGATTATAACGGAAAAAACTGTGCATGTCATTACGAACTCGTAGCTCGTGCACAGTTTTTCCGTTATTATCATTTTGCCTTCGGCGTAGACTAGAAAGAATGAGACTCGGCTGCAAGATTTTCTTCATGGATGTCGATCTTGACCCATAATTTCCTAAAAATGGACCATTAAACGGATTATTCCAGTCAAGTTGGTAAGTGGAACCGAAGTAGTTAAGTATTTAGCTAATTTAGGACTTTAAATGCATCGGATACGCATCCGGTAAAATATCAAAATTAGGGATTAAGTTTGGCCAAGTTTTGTGTAACGTTTCTTAGTACAAACGCGCGGCCACTACAGCGTATGGGGCTGTTCTGTCTCTAAAGAGAGAGCCGACCTACCCAAATCAGAGGCTAACGAACGAAAGAGACAGAAAAATTCGGTCTATGTGAAACGGTGAGAGACAAACTCGAGTTCATCCTCACACACGCTGAGCTGACTGAGCTGACTGAGCGCGAGCTGTCCTGTGCCGAGCTGAGCTGAGAGAGAGAGACACACACACACACCACTCACTTCTGAAAAGACTCAAGTTTTCTCTAGCAATGGCATCATAAAGACATTATTTTTATGGCAACATACAGTTATTGGTTATATTTTCATGTCACAATAATTAAATAACTTACGTCATTCCAACTTGTCTCCATGGGGCCACCATTTTGAGAGTTCTTTTGGTTTAAAACGAAGATTTTGAATGGAATTAGAAACTCTCACCGGCTTGTTTCTCATACAGCAGCAGCACCCTTGTTCAGCCTCGTTCATTTTTTCGGTAGATTAGCATGATGAAAATAATAAAATGAATATACTGTTTCATTTGTTGGTAACATGATTATAATTATGAGTCTTTATAAATAAAATATATTGACCCTAAATAGTAATAAAAACTATTTTAGTTCTCGTATAATAATACAAAAAGCACCTATTTTTAGATTGGTAATTGACAATTTATTACATGATGGAGCACATAGTAGTTGGTAAACTTCAATCCGTCTATGTGAGCTATGGATTAATTCGTCCGTAGTACAACTCGGTCTACAATATAAATAACTTGACATAACTTAAAAATAACTCGATCCAATTCAAGTTGTGTTGCAGTCAAAATATGGCTATATAGTTCCCGCTAGTTCCTATATTTTATACATAACATTTCTGATCTGATCTGTGATTCTAAATTGACCTAATGAACCTCAGTTATCCAATAATAATCTAACCAAATAATCATGGTGGGGGCCAATTGCAGTTACTTGGAGATACATGTATTTTCAAAAATGTTCAGTAAAAAATGTATCTCGAGCACAGAACTCTTAAATATCTAAGAGTTCTGTGATCTCGAGCGATCGAGGAGCTGAGATACTTCCAAATTAGGTAAAAAAAAAAGATGTATATCACCACTTTGACACTGCATAATTAGGCCCCCCCCCCCCCCCCCCCCGAAAAAAAAAAAAAAAAAAAAATCATTTGGTTGTCCTCGACCGCCCGGCCGCTCGTCATTTTCGAGCCGCTCATATTTTTTTTTTTTTTTTTTTTTTTTTTTTGGGGGGGGGGGAGCAATCTTAAATGCCAAACATACCATTTTATGCATTTGCAAGGATCAAAATGCACCCCGTCGCCAGTTCAGTCTTTTGGCAGTACACAATTAGGTATTTATTAAACTTGCCATTTCTGTGCATGTCAAAATGCGCCGTTCATTCATATCAGGTTCTGAGCATTCTTAAACTCATTTTAAGCCCATCTGTACTAGTTTTTAAAGGAGGTATTAGACCAACCTGCAAGGTCATGCACTGGACAGGTCATTGAGTATCTCATCAAAATCAACTCTCAGTTAATAAAGACGATCATGGGGGACCAATGGTCACCGGTTAGGCAATGTTTTCTACATAGAGGGCGCAATGAGCTATAAGTAGTATGGAGATTTAAAAGTTACTGTAAACAGTGTATTTCAAAGCCAAAAAATACTTTCTGTGTTGGTCTTGATACCATATTAAATTGTTTTATAGACTTTGTTTGTTTAAATGCTTGACATCCCAATGATTTTTTTTTTTTTATAGAAAACAAATATTATTTGAACAAAAATTAAAACAATGGGGGGAGAAAAGAAGAAAAAAAAAGACACACAAAATGAAGTTTAAAAAAAAAAAATTTAAACAAAAATTAAAAATCCGCACCACCCACCCGCCCCTACTCCAGAAAAGCAATGGAGGACAACCAAATGATTTTTTTTTTCCGGCCTTATATAAAATTGGGCTTTATAGTATGATAAATAAAGATTCATTTGGCAAAATTAGTTAATTTTGTAGGGCCTACCATCACCTAAAATAGGTTATTATTAAATAATGATAAAAATGACCTTCACTTCAAATTTCATTTATGTTAACCAGTGGGTCGAGAGAGTTTGAACATAGACTATGGTTTGAAGCAGTGAGGAGGCCATGATTGTGAGGGGCCGAGCTGATAAGGTAGCCTATCTAATATGACTGAAGTTGTCGCATAATTTTAGCCAAGATTTGAAGGAGCGTACTAATTATGATAACATTCGTGTTAGCCGGTGAGTCCTGACTATTTTATTTCTGAGATCTGTTTTCACTAAAGGTTATTTGTTTGATAAGTAAATCTGTTCGATCTTATTGTTAACAAGAGTATGCTTATTATCCATACACTTCATACTTGTTTTTGCTTTAGCATGTTATAAAACGACGGAATTGTCGATGTCGCGATGACTGTCGTCGCTGTGTCATGTCAGTGTGTGTGCGCTGTGCGTGTGTCGGCTTCGACTTCGAGTCACTTGTTTGGCCTTTGAGCTTTGCGCAGTGCCGAAAGGCATGCTCTATCATAAATCATAATAAATGTATGTGGATCCGCATGTCGATTCCCCAAGGGCCCTAGGCAAATGGATGGACGTTGACATGTGTCTTGGGTAGTGGGATTGGCCCATGGATATGCACTGTCCATGGCAAACGAACCCCTAACTCCAGCTCCAGGACCGGGAGCTCCAAGTCCGACGCCCATGCCGAAGGCGTTGGACTCTTGGAGCTCTAGACCACGTTGAAGAATTCCCTATCCAACTCAGTGAACGGAAATATGTGCCGCTGATTGGCTGATCGCGCGACCCTCGCTTGTCTGCTAGTTGCAAGGCATGGGCCATTAGCTACACTGTGCGCGGTGTAATATACCATGTATTGTAGCGGCCGTGTTGCGGGAGCTGGGCCCTGCACTAAACTCGAACACCAAGCAAAAACTGGCGACCAAAGACACATTCAGTGTATATGGTTTCAACGATGTCGCTCTCTACACACTCGTGTCGCTCACATACAATGTGCACGTAGCTTTACACACACTTCAACCTACACATACATATCCTTCACAAAAACTTCCGACGAAATCATAAAAAAATATGACTTACCGAAACAAAGAACCACCATACGATTTTGCTGAAGGTACCTAGAAATATTGATGACACCGATGGCGAAAAAAATTGTTCAAAAATCGACGTCGGAATGGAAATATAACGAGTTTGATATCAACGTAATCGAGAAGTCGCAGGCAGAATTCATCGCACTCATAGGTTTAACATTGTGGGAAAATATGCAAATCGTTCATTCGTGTCTCCTTAGATCAAAATAGTTATGTAAAGTTCCTTAATTAGAAGTAAATTAAATTAAATTAAGTTCTTCCATCGCTCGATTGCTGCAATGGCCGTTTCATTAACAAGGGACAGGTCTTCATTTGTGCAACCCGTTCCGCCACACTGCAAGAGGTGGTCCATCGTCTGAGTCTCTCCGCAGTCGCAGAGAGTATCTCCTTCTTGGGCATAGCCCCATCTTGCCATATTGACCTTACATCGCCCCATTCTTGTCCGCAAATGCAAATGAAATGAGTAAACACCCAATCAACTACGAGCATCGTGACGCTAGCACTATTATGAATAAAAAAAAAAAAGGTGGGCTTGAGCGAACAGAAGAGCGCATTGCGCATGCGCGAGTTTTGTGTGTAATTCTTCTTTGTGCAGACCAGAGCATGATTTTTAAAACTATTCAAACAGCGGGTTAGGTCACATTTTTTCCGCCATGATTGCTATTTTATTGGACCAGATAGCAATGCAAACAAATTACACCTTCGAATATAGAGATGAGACTTGGGTTAGATCTAAGAAGAATAAATAGGAAAATGCAAGGGATAATACTACTAGTCTAGATCTAGTCTATGATAATATAGATTCTAGGTCTAGTAAAATAAGAGGAAAGAAGGAGAAAAATAAAGAAAAACTTTTTTTTAAAAATTATATAAGAAATAATAAAGGACAGTTTTAAAGAAATATGGAAAGTTAGAAACAAATGAAAAGATGAAAGGATATAACCCAATAAAGAATAAGAAGAAATAAAAAGAGAAGATTATAGAAGACAAATATGGAGAGAGAAGGATACAAAACATAATGTTGACAGTTACAAAGAGAAGATGAAAGGAGAAAGCCAAAAAAGAGTGAGGGTAGATTATATGTAGAAAGAAAGATGATTGAATAAAAACTTTTTTTTTAAAGGCAATACAAAGTTTTGGTATGGGGTCGTGAATATTGGAAGCTTATGCGATCTTACAATATTCACTGATCGATGTCGCGGTCGAAATCGACTCTAAAGTTATGAAATTGTAAATAATAAACACTTTATGTTGTATAGCTCCCTCTCAAGGTCAAGATGTTAATTAAGCTATAAAACAATGTTTCTTGACTAAAATGGACCGATTAGCTATACCCGTTCGGAAATTATATACCACAACTACATATTCTGAGATTATCATGGTCACAGCTACCATTGTACGGCCGTAGGAGCTATTTGAAATTTATCAAAATTTACTGGGAGCACCGGTAAATCTTTATATTCAATTTTTCTCGAAAGCAGAAGTGTTTTAGGGGCTAAAGATTCTAGTGCTTTTAATACATCCACAGGGGCATCAAAATATATCAAAATTGTATAGAATCACTATCCACCCATTTTTCAAAATTTCCCAAACTTTGTAATACCTTTAAGGAATCAAAGAATTAGGGAAGATAAAAATAGAAGATGAAAAAGGAAGAAGAAAAAACAATGAAATACATAGTAAATGATAGGTGAAGAAATGAACAAGTTAGAATGATTTTTTTTTAATATAGAAAAACAAATAAGAAAACTAGAGAGAGAAGATGAAAGTAAAGAAATACAAAGAGAAGCGCAGAAAAAAGGTGATGTAAGGACTAAGGAGTATGAGAGGAAATCTCTGGGAAAGAAATAAAAAGAAGACAAACAAAGAATAACATAGCCTAAGCAAATATATAGGGAATAATAGAAGAGATGTAAGTGAAAATATAAGGAGGAAAGGAAAGAAAGAGGTAAAAGAAGGATGAAACAAAGAATGACATTAGGTAAAGAGTAGCTGATAGAAATGTGAAACAGAAAAAAATGTAAGGAAAGAGATATGGAGAAGAATCGGGGGATGATAGAAGGATATATAAATACATAGGGACAAGATGAAAGAAAAGCTGAAATAGGAAAACGGTTAATTGTAATGGATAACAAGGAAAGAGAGAAATAAAATAAGAAGAAAGGAAAAAATGACGGAAAGAGAAGATGATTGAAGGATAGAAACATAGAAAAACAAAGAATAATAAGCAAATGCATACCCATGTTAGAAAATTACCCCCTCCCCCTCCAAATAAAAAGATTTGGCATTTTGCAGTATAAGAACTTCACATACTGTATGTAACAACTTCCTGAGTAAATTATTTCTATTACCGTAAGTCACATAGTAGCTGAGAGCAAAACAAATTTAGATTTCAAAGTTTGAAATGATCCCCCTCTCCTCTGTGCTCATCTATCCTCCTCTTTTTTCAACTCATCTTATTTTTATAATAGTTTGTTTTTATAAAACACTGAGTCATTGATTGATATTAAACATAGTTTGATGTAAGTTGGAAACAAGTTATTACTTTGTTGGGTAAATGCCCAAGATAAGATGATCAACAAAATGTGTCCAACTGAATGTGAGCTGGCGGATCTGTATGTACTGTATAGTCTGCTATATTTTGGTCCATCTGGATAATGGACAACGATTATCACTGATTTAAGTTATCTTTTCAACACTTTCCACCGCTTAGATTTCTTTGAATTTTTTAAGTTTATGCCATTAGTTAAAGTTTTCTGAAACTGAAACTGTTGAAATATTTTCTGTTGTAGTGGGAGATCTGACTGTACTAATAGACCTCGTTCAGATATGACTCAGCAAAACTGCGGCTGTTTTTTTATGATGCTGTAAAATTTAATATGCATCACATTTCTATAATAGTACATGTATCTTATTACACAGAGCTAAGTGAATATGCACAGGACGTTTGTTGCATGCAGAATTGCAGATGCCATTTATTTACACGTTTAAAAAACACCAGGTGTTTTTTTTCTTTGCGGCGGTTTAGCGCTTCATATCTGAAAGAGACTTGAGTACTCCCAACAGAATACAATTTAGAAGTGATCACCTAACAGGAGGCTTCTCTGGCCTTCTTTACCCTCAGAGATTACCTTTTACACTGAAACCTGTATGTAAAGACAGCTCAAGGGAAACAAGAAAAGTGGTCTTTATATGCAGGTGGTCTTTCAGTAAAGGTTCCCCTAGTACATGTACAATGGGAAACGCTATGCAAGCTAGGGAAAATTATAAATTGTGGTCTTAGTAGGCAGGTAGTTCTTCTATACAGGCAGTCACTAAAGCATGTTTGACAGTATTATTTTTTATTTTTTTATTGATTAATTTTAAATGGTTTACTTCATTAAAAAACATTTGCGGCCCGAGAGCCGAATTGCAGTTTTTTTTACAAAGTATACATCAGTGACTAAGTAAAATTACATGTAAAACATATGCATGGTAAAATTTATCAATAGTTCTCCTTTGTTTCAGCAGATACATGTTGCTTCCTGACTAAGTGGTTATGTTGATCAAACTTGGTGGGCCAGCCTTGGGTCGCTTAAGATGAGCACAGCAACCTCCAACAAGGAGCCCAAGGTGAACACCTTCATCAGCTCCGCAGCAGTCATCAAGTTCTCCGGTGGTTCCGTCGGTACGGAACAATGGACGGACTCAGAGGACGAGGAGGACACGCCCCATTCCAGGACGTCACCCGACTCCCAGAAACCCCCCTTACGCAGCAGCAAGGAAGATAATGGCGCCCGAACAGTAGGCACAATGGACACGATGGAGAAGGGCTACAGGGAAAGGACTAAAGAGGCCGGTGTTCATAGAGATGTTATTGCAAACGGGAATGTGAATCATAAAAGATCAGGCAACTCGATCCAGCCACGGGTATCACATTCCCAAAGGAACACAGATAGAATTCTAACTCAAGGGGATAGTGATTCAAACTTGCCATTTCGGTCGCAGCGGGGAAATACGACTGATTTACAAAGTGGTACTTCCAAAAAGAAGACAATGGAAGAAAATCTGCTGCCTGAATCTCCCTTTCCTGAAGTGGATGGTTTCGAAGTGGTTCCCAGGAGAAAAGGGAGCTATGAAGAATCTCACAATCCATTTTCAGATGTGCCTTGTGATGATGAAGATAAACACATTCACAATGATCACCATAATGTTGGTAAGAAGCATTAGTTTTATCTCTCTTTCTCTCTCTCTCTCTCTCTCTCTCTCTCTTTCTTAAATGAGAATATTTTGTTTTATTGTTTTATAAGATGATGACGTGGATCCTAATCAAATGATTGGTTGATAGCGTACACGTTAACAGGCATTTATTTTGCCTAATACGTAATTTTGATAATGACCAGTCATTAGTAAAATGTTATAAAACATCATTTTATAAAACAAATCAAAAATAATCCTATAACAAGTAATACACATCATTTTGTTTGGACATTAGTGAAATTACCCACACTCAGTACCTTCAAAACAGTCCAAACACCCTAGGCTATCGCCTCAGGCGTGTTAGACTGTTCTAAAGGTACCTTGGGTGGGTAATTCTTACAATTATATGTTGTTCCTATGTTCATATGTTGAAGCAAGATTGTTCATGTGCATATAAACAATTATCCTATATGGACACAATAAAGAAATGAAATGAAATGAAATGAAATGAAATGAAATAATGCCCTCACTGCTGTGTATTATATTAAGTGGAAAACTGTTGAAAATTCCAATTTTCTGACTGCTTATTCGGATTTGAAAAAAAATCTGGCTAGCTCTTATGACACAAGTATATACCACATATTCATAATTTCATATCATTATTATTATTATTATTATTTATTTGACCAATCAGAAAACATTATGAAAGTGGAGAGGAGATAGAGAAAAGGATACAATCTGCTGGTCAGGGGTGACAAAAGCAATTTAAATTGCTATTACTCGAAAGCATGTCACCCCCACAGTCTGCATCCTGGAATATTAAGAGTAAAGAACAGAATAAAAATTCACAATATTAGAAAATAATCATAATCTTTATTAATAATTTCCTTTCCTTTACCCCTTAGGTTCAAGAAATCATAGCTTTGATGAGAAGCACGGCCATTCCTACTCCTTTGAGTCAGACTTGGATATCAGCTTGCCTTCAGAAGACCAGGATCTGGCTGAAATCACCAATGAAGATCTTGGAGTGGGACTCACAGAAAATCACTTTTCTCAACCAGAGGTATTTTTTATTTTCACTTGTTCCTTGTCATTATAATAGTGGTACAACAAGTATATGGACTTGAAATACAAGTAGTTTGAGGAAATCTTGAGTTTGGTTAACGATTGAAAATAATTTTTTTAATTTTCATAGAATTAAACGGCCAGATATGGTTTGGTTTTACGTTCGGTAGAAAAAGTATAAAAGCAGAGTAATGGCTATACATATTTAAGGATTAAAACCAAAGAAATCCCTGCTTTTTTGTTGTTGCTATTTCAAACAACCTATATGTATCTACAGCATGGTATACAACTCAGCATCATGTTATGCCAGTTTCTTGTGAAATGCAATTTCATCCCCAGGGCCCCGTCTTAAATAAAGAGTTGATATTAATCACAAGTTATTTGTGATTGATATCAATCGCAGCTGTGTACATGAGAGATAGGAGACTTTAAACTTGCCATTGATTCGAGGACTTCCGATTATTCCGGATCAATCACCAGTTTTGCTCCCGATGTGAGGGTTCCATGACGCTACACTGTATGCAAAATATGAGTTTCAAATATTACGTAACTATAAAGAGACATTGCAGGTTCTTTTAAACATACTCTAAGGAAACAGTAGAATGACTTGTAATGTTACGTAGACTAGTTGAAGCACGTAGAGATTATCCTTTAAAGCCCTACTGCACTACGTATAGCTACTTGTGCCCTCTATATAGCAAACAATGCCTAATCGGTGCCTGTTGGTCCCCTGTGATCCTCTTATTCTTATGTTAATTGAGAGCAGAGTTGATGAGATAACCACTTGTCTGTGACCTTGCAGGGAGGTCTAATCCCCCCTGGCCAAACTAGTACAGATGGGCTTTAATTTCTTCATACTATAAGCGGTCCTTATACTGCATTGTGGAGCAGATCGTGAAACACTTTGCAACTGCAAGTATAAGGCACTAAACGTAATACTCCGTGGAGTGGAGTGGATTGGATTGGATTGGAACACACACTTAGTCATATATTGCCCACTTTCATTTATATTGAGTGACGTCACATGCTGATAACCATGCATTAATCACACTCTAATCTATGAGGAAATCTCAGAGCTCAGATTATGCATCACGTAGGATTTAATGGATATCACATAAATAGTACTGACAGTGATATATTTCTTTATAGATACAAATCCAAATTTTACTTACATTTGTCAAGCATACAGAGATATATACAGTACATTGATAATCCTTTTGATGAAAGATAGCCTGCATTTCTTTTTGGGAGGGGTATCTTATTATTTGTATAACTGACAATTAAATTTTCTTCGTAAATGGGTATAGAGGTAAGTGCGCTTCTATGTGTGCGCACTAAATTGAGCCTTCTTAAACTTGAGATTTATTTTTTAAGCCATACTGTAAGAAACAATCTTGAATGAATTATTTTTACATCAAATAACAAGGATCTAGGAGTTTCGATGTATAAAACAAATGATGCATGTTATCATTTGTTCATTATACCATCTATCCGCCCTCGTTGATAGATAGATACACACAGCCTCAACTCGAGTGCGGATAGATCGTATAATGAACTCATGCGCATGCCTCATTTATACAGTGCGTTCCAGAAAAACAAAACAGAGAATTATAGATGTTTTATCCTATTTTAATCACAATTATAATTAATAAATGACACATATTTGTAAAGCTTAGATCCTCCTCTTCAATTTGATGCAACTCATATGATGCATATTTCGTGCATGAGTGATTAAAATCAATTTGAAGAAAGGGTACCAAAAAGTCATTTGGCAGAAGGTATCTGAATTTCAAAGAGAAAAACAAAATTGGTTGACCTGCCATTTTGAGTTTGAACCAAGGTACTGAACACATTTTACCCATGATTTTACCCATTTCAAATATTCCACACATGTGGATATTAAAATTGGTTGAAAGTTTAGTGAGAAGCAAATCAATGAGGCATTCGGTCAACCGCCTTACTAAAATCTAAAAATATTGCATCAATGATTAGGGTGGGGGTGGAGTCAAGAGCTGAAAACCATTCATGTGTATTATTCAACACTTGTGCGACACATGATCTTTTCGTAGTAAACCCGTGTTGTTTATGAGAAAGTAATCCGTGAGTTTCAAGATGTTTTTTTAAGAGAAACAGAGAAGGTTCAAGTGGAAAGGAAAGAAAACAAATAGTTCTATATATCCACATTAAGAAAATTTTGCTTTCTATCCTGTAATTATTGGTACATGTTTAATTACTTTCAGTAACTCATCAAGACCAGAATTATACTGCTAGTACTCTACACACACTTTGTACATGAAAAGCATTATATTAATAGCTGGACACACAGTTCACTATAAATGTATGTGTGTGTGTGAAACTATGAAAGGCGTATGAACTGTAGTCTTTGTTAATGACTTCTAATGGAAAAGCAAACTCACATTATGGTAATTCAACAAACAATGAATATAAGACCTATATGATCATGTAGATTGTGATAAGCCTCACAACAGGAGAATGATCAATGAAACTTGTTGTCTAACTCCATACATTATTGAATGATCTGTACATATTCATTATCACGTGTAAAATGAATATGACACAAAACAGGAACAAACAGTCAACTTACAGATTTTGAAAACAACATCCAGTCTTGTCCATTGTCCTCTTTTGGGGTGAACGCTCAATTGAGTAAATGTGGGCTGCTGCCAATGAATTTAGTTGCCAGACGTGATAAATTTTTGGCATCATATGTTTGAATAAAAATCTGAAGCCAATTCATGACAGAATTCGAATTCACAAAGGAGGTTTAAATTCAACCCATGGTTTAAATTTAAACACTTATTTAGTATTTACATAACCCATGGTTTAAAAGTAGTGTGCGTCTAATATATGACCTCTGACTGTATCGCACTTATTTTGGGCTAGTTTTATACATGGGTTATAAATGTAAATGAGGTTTTAAATCATCCATGGGTTACATTTAAACCTCCTTTGTGAATTTAGGCCATAATGTCTAAAGAAATATCACTGTAAAAGGCGTTTTTTTTATGAAAAAAGGAAGGTATAAAAATAAAAGAAATACAATTGCTCTCCGTCGACTGGTTATACATGATGTATATGTTGTGGGCTTTTAAAATTGATAATGAATCACCATTTATTGATCAATCTTTACAACTTTCATGCTCTAATATCGAGGGTTCAGTGACGCAAAGACGTAACTCCATAAATGAGTATTTGATTTTAAAACTCCACCCAACACCCCATTGAAGTCAATGGCTAGTGAAACAAAGACTTAACTCCTTAAGGCCCAAGTGCTCAGTGACACATGAACCATTTTTCTCAAAATGGAGTTACGTCTTTGTTTCACTGACCCCCCTCCCCCCCGCCCCCCCCCCCCAAACAAAAAATTGTTTCCAGAGCAAATATCAAAGCATGCAAAGGAAAGATGGCAGGAAAAATAATAGAGAATTTTTTTTTTGATGGTCTTGTTTGTTTCTTTGTTTCTTTTTGTGCAGGGTATTTTTGGTTTCTCTCGCATTGAGGAGCTAGAGATGGCTATCGGGAACTGTAAAGAAGAAGTCAAGACATCTCTAGAAAACTCGGAGAACAGGCGCAAGATGGTCGCCAAACTCGTACAACTCAGACTTAAACTACTCCAGCTCCAAGTAAGTGTCTTCTCACTTTCATTTCTCACAAGCAATCGCTATGCAGTCCTTATTGTGGCCAGCAAGCAATAGTTGTACTGTAATTGTGACCAGCAAGTTCTATCCTGCTAAATTTGCAACCATGATATTGCAATGACAAATTTTATTTGTTCCCCCACCCCTTTTTTTAATGATGATGGCTTTTTTTTCTAAAAAAGTTTTAATTCTTTACGAATTTGTGTAATTTAAAGTAAATTCTTCATCATAATTTTTCCTGTATATCTGAAGATTATGTCACACTTTCACTTTTGTTAACATCAAATTCAAAGAAAAAATATTGAATGTTTCTAGTGTCACGACATCTGTTTGTTTTTTGTTTTTTTGTTTTTTTTGGGGGGGGGGGGTAATTTATATGTAGAATGTGAGTGAAAGTAAATTTCCATTGGACAATCAGATCAAATATTGAAGAAGTTTCACTTTACCATTAAAACGTGCTTCTATGACCAATGAAGTAGTTTATCTTACAATGCTTGACTTCTTCATCATTTTAAACCAGGAAGGGGATGAAGAAGAGGAGAAGGAGGAGGTCAAGGTTGTTCTTGGTCATCGTTTTTATCGGATGAAAGGAAATAGTCGCAATGACCACTGCGAGGTGTGTCTCTCGGTCATCTGGACTCTCCTTCAGACGTGGTTCAAGTGTAGTGGTAAGTCTTGACCTATCAGCAGATCTTCTGAATGTTACCTACAGGCCAGAGTTGCTGTCCTTTTTTTGTTGAAAGTTGAAAGGTCATCAGGTTTATGTAATTTTTATAGTTTGAAGTCATCAAGACTGCTTTTCTGCAGTCATTTGTATTTTAACTATTAAGTATTGTAAAAGCATTGGTGTGCATTTAAAAAAATTGTAAACATATTGATTTGATACATGGAGACCATACAACTTGCCAATATGTGTTTAGAATGGAAGTCCACCCTAATATTTACTTTGTTTTACTAGAAGCAGAAAAATGGGAGAAACAGGTCAGTGAAAGTTTGAGCAAAACTGATTAAAGATAAGAAAGTTTTGAATTTCTGAAGGTGTGATCAATCAAACATAAATTCAATTACAAAGAAAATGGAATTTAAAGAAGTTTTCTGTACAGAGCAAATTGGAGAGAAGCTAGCAAGATACCTCACTGTGTTGCACATTTGTATTTCACTGATGAAAACATCAAAATTCATAACTTTCCTTTTTTTCAATCGGTTATTGCTCACTCTTTCACTAATTTTGTCCTATCATTTTCCTGCTTTTATTGCATTCAAGATAATATTAGGGTAGACTTCCCCTTTAAACTGATTTTCCTTGTTGCAACTAGATTTCATAACCATGCATGTACACATTGGATGAATGCTCTTTCTCTTTCTCTTTCAGAATGCAACTTTGGATGCCATGGCAAGTGCCTTAACCTAGTGAAACGAAAGTGTGTGAGTGCAAAGGTATGTCCACATCTAATGCCACGTCGCCCTAACTTATCTTTCCTTCTTTGATCATTGAAATGTGTGGGAGTTTGTTGGCAGAATAAGTATTTCAAGGAAATAACTCAAATGTAATTCTATACAAGTTCCTGCAATCTGAAATATGATTAGATGGTGTCACAGTGGACTCTAGGAGTATAAAAGTGTGTGTGTGTAATTGGGTTGTTACAGATGTGTATAAATCAGATACGATTATTTACGTCTGTGGACCGTACTTTAACGTCACCATATGAAAGACGTGACTTAGTTTCGAACCTGCGTCCTCGACTGAATCAGTTTGTAACTTCCATTGTTAGCTGGATTACAGGCGCGCCACAATGCCCCGCATGTATACCTTGGTAGATTTGAATCAGTCTGTTAAAGTATGTGCATTTATTTTTTCTTGTCTTGTCAGCTAAGTGTATGAACAAGCAGCTTTTGATAGAACTTTGATGTTATGGCAGTATTTAGATTTTATCCCAACAATTTTTTAGCACAAACTTTTAATAAGTTTTGCTGCGGGGTATTGTTGCTGCAGATGACAATAAAAGACCAACCTTATATAAGCTGAACTAAATCAACATTGGTGATTAAGTTGTTATTGTATTCATATGCTGGGGGTTAAAAGTTTCCATAACATCCAAGTATGGTATTTACCAGTGCATATTGATAAATATATTAGAATATGGCAGAAGCAAACAGACAAGCCCAAGGTATTTTGTCCCATATATTATCAACTGCATCAAAGATTTCATTGAACTGATTGTACAAGTGTATAATCCCGTGAAAGCTTTGATTAGACCAAATATTTGAGTAAATACGTTTTACCTAAATCCTTTTCAATTCTTAGTAATGTATGGGAAACGTAAGAAAATTTTTAAATACCTCGGACCTGCATAAAAAATGTGAAAGAGATGCTATTTTTGTAGGAGATGCTAAACATTGAACACTGACTTTAAATTGTCTTCCTTATTTTCCTCATCCCAGATTTCAAGGCCTTGCTTTGATCTCAATATTTGTCCAGAGAAAGGTCTCTCTGCTCAGAAGTACAGATGTGCAGAATGTAGAGCCCCACTTGCTTTCAGTAAGTTTCCATTCTCATCTTTCCTGTGAAAGAAAACTTTGCATCTTTTTCCTTCTTTTTTGTGTTTCCTTTCGAGCTTCTGATGTGGTAAACCACCAAAAAGTATTACGAGTTAAAGCCACACTGTACTACTTATAGCTACTTGCGCCCTCTATACAGCCAACAATTCCTAAGTGGTACCTATTGATCCCCCATGATGCCCTTTTTTTAATGTTAATTGAGAGCTGATTTGATGAGATAACCATCTACCAGTGACCTTGCAGGGAGGTCTAATCCCTCCTGGCCAAAGTAGTGCAGAGGGGCTTTAAAAGTAGTGTGCTCAGGATTTATGTATCATATCACACACGTACATGAGTAATCAAAGGGTTGTTGTTGTTGGGTGTTGTTTTTTGCGGTGGGAGGGGGGGGGGGGGGTCTCCAGCTGGCCAAGTGTGTGATTACATCAGTCTGTATCACTGCACGATGAAACCTTGACAACAATATTATTTACTCACATTTCATAATTATGATGTTTTCCATTCTTTTCAGATGGAGTACCGACGGAACCTAGACTGTGTGATTACAGCGGCCTGTACTACTGCAGCATGTGCCATTGGAATGACCAGGAAGTAATACCTGCAAGGGTCATTCATAACTGGGACTTTGAACCAAGAAGGGTAAGTCAGTAGTTACTGAGAATGGATTTGTTATAGTGATGGTGATGATGATGATGATGGTGATAGTTATTATGTTTCTATTATGTGGCACATGCTCATGCGACATTTGCTCCATGTTCAGTTTCTATCCTCAGTCAAATTCTTAATTTTAATTCAATAAGCAACATTGTACATGTTCATACCAATCTCAGACCCTTCGTCTCATCTAAAACTCAATCATAGCCCAAATCCTTGCTTTATATCTCTGACTAAATAAAGCCGTAGCAAATTGTGCCAGAGCAAGGAGAAGATTAATGTAGGTTTACTCGCCTGATGCGTTAACTTATTCCTACTTAAAACAGCATAAAGGATCCCTCATTTTGAATCGTACATTCAGACTCTTTATATTTCATCCGGAAAAATATGATGAAAAAGAAAAGCCTTGAAAATCATTGGTTTCAATGCTTTTATTCTCTTATTTTTTCATTAGTAGCTCGTCTGTTTACATTGATGTTAATCCTTATTCTTCTAGGTGTGTCGCCAGTCTAAACAGCTCCTCAAACTAATGTGCAGTAAGGCAGTTCTCAGAATCCAGGACCTGAACCCTTTGCTCTTCAACTATGTAGAGGAGCTCAGTCAGATCAAGGTAAGCTCTAATAATTACAGTAGGCCTGTCCTCATCAGCTCGAGATTGCCCCATATCCCGCCATTTGAAATATCCCGATCGCAAATTATCCAGTTAATTTGCGTCTTCATCAGCCCGAAGTTGCAATTAGCGGGATATTTGGTCGAGATATTCATCCCAAGATATCTTGGGCTAATTTGCAAAATATCCTACTATTTGTCCAGTGCGCCTACCAGCCCGAAGACTCGCACTTTGCGCGAACGCTCAGCAAAATATCCCGAGCTAATTTCTCGAGCTTGAGTTTCAAGTTTCGAGGTCAAGTCTCGAGCTGATGAAGACGCGATTTGTAACTTCGGGATTATTTCCCAAATCAGAAATAGCGGGCTATTTTGAAATCTCGAGCTGATGAGGACAGGCCTAGTGAAACCTGCATATAAAGACTGCCCAAGGGAGTCAGGAAAAGTGGTCTTTATGTACAGGTTCCTTTGGTATAGGTTTCAACGGGAAACCACTTTCAAGATAAACAAAAAATGTAGTCTTTGTAGGCAGATGGCCTTTCTATACAGGTGGTCATAAAAGGAGGTTTGACTGTACTTGTGCCATGCCATGATTGGTTTATAAGACACCATGTTATCCATGGTAACAAGTGTTTGCTTTAGATCTGTTTTGCTTTGTGATACATTCAGTACTTCTGAATTTATATTTAATATCATTTTCGTATTCTTCTAAATATTAAGTGTTGAGGCTTGTGAATGGAATCATTGATGATTCTTGTAACTTACTTTTTATCAATATTTTAATGCTTAAAATACCTGTTCTGCTCTTACTGCGCTAAGTCTATTTTTCTATGTTTTATTTTATGTTTTTAATAGTGGAAGTGACTTTGAAATGAATTGATTTGATTAAAACTTTCAGCAGTAACCCTTTTCTTTTTTTCTTTTTTGTTGATAATGAGAGGAAAGTTATAAAAACTAGCTTACAACTCAATAGAAACTAATGAGCTCCCCAAATATGCAGCGGTTGCTCCTTGCATGCAATTGATACAGGTCTGAATGGTCAGTGCATATCTTGCATTTTACTGGTCAAAGAAAGTGACACATGCAGATATGGATGAATATTGATCATTTAGATATTATTAGATATATTTATTAGATACATTTGTATGTAAGAAAGTGACATATGCAGATATGGATAAAATTGATTATTAGATATATTCATAATTATATATGTTTATTACATGCAATTGCAGAGAGTTGTTTGAAAAATATACCACCATTCTTTAATTAATTCAATGTTTTGATATGTACAGAAACTGAGAGGGGAGATCCTGACCATGAAGGTATACTTCCTATCCTGCCGAAGAGCCATGGAGCAAAAACTACTCAAACAAGTGAGTGTTTCAAGTTTCCCTCTGTGTAATACACTAACATATTATGTCCATTATGTTGTAGAAAAACTAAGTCTGTGTAAAGGTGACAAATATTGAGGGGTAACTCCATATTTTGCCAAAATGAGTATTTGATAGCAAAATGTTCAGAAAAATGTGGGCTTTCCAGGAAACACAAAGACTTAAATTCACCCAAGTCAATGGCTAGTGAAACATAGACTTAACTCCTTGAGGCCCAAGTGCTCAGTGACACATAACCCACTTTTTCTCAAAATGGAGTTACGTCTGTGTGTCACTGGCCCCTCGATATGACCTTTCTCATTCTTTGTATTTACATGTCCAAGAATTTCAAAGTTACTATGTCAGTCACATGAGAAGGATTGCAAGTGACACGTAATTGTATTTCAAATACAACTAGTTTGGATCAAAGTTTGATGCATTCTAATATAGCCATATCTGTCGTCAGTGCTTTGTGTTGTTTTGCAATTTTCAGAACGATCTATTCAACATTTTTTTTATCCTGATAAGTCCATTACCTCCTTTAAAAAAAAAAAATTGTTAATGTTCACTACATCATCATTCTTGATAACCTCTGGAAAGTGAAATTGCATGACCGGGGGAGTGTTTCACAAAGACTAAGATCGACTTTAAGTTGGACTTAAATATGACAGGCCATTCATGCCACTGGTTGCTCTCATCATTGGTCTTTCAATTATGACCTTGGTTGGTATTATTCGGTACGTCCCTTGAGAGACCAATGCCAGTAAATGGTGAGAGCAAACAGTGGCATGAACGGCCTGCCATATTTAAGTCCAACTTAAAGCCAATCTTAATCTTTGTGAAACACCCCCTAGTAATCGACATCTTACCTTTGAACTGGGTCGGTATAATTCACTCTCTTTTTTTGTTCTTCAGCTCCAGGTCAGACCGCACTTTGTAGAGAACAGTGACTCATACTCTCTTCAAGATCTGATCGATACAGAAGAAGGCAATCTTCTCACAGAGCTAGCTACTCTACATGGAGACTATGCAGTACACATACGAATCGATTGCCAGGTACTTTGCGAGCTCTCTCTCATGGGAATTTGACATTGCTGGGGATTATTTGTGATCTATCGTCTAGGGCCGAGTTAAAACGGCTAAACAGCGTTTAAATGACCATTAAAAGCAAAACCATTACAATTTTGCAAAATTTTTGATCAGAAATTGAAAAATGTTAATGTATTAATAAAAATTATGTATGTGCATGGAATACACTAGGAGAATGTAAGAGGCAAGGCCTTGTAAACATAGAGGATCAATTAGGAACTGTGATTACAAAAATTGACATTGGATATGTGTGGATCTTGATCTAATCAGTTTGGCAGTTTGAAATGTTCGAAATGCTCAGATAAACTGTATCATTGTATATTGTGTGAAAAATAGTCACTTAATTTCACATTTATTTCTTCTCATTCAAATGCCATGCGACTATCAGGCTATGCCGAATGTAGTACCGTATTTGCTGGCGTAAACGCCGCAGTATTTTTGGAAGAGAAAATATCAAAAAGTCGGGGTGCGGCCTTTACGGCGAAAGAGTAAAAAAAAAAAGGTACTCACTTTGAATGTCGTACTACTGAATACAGGTACATCATTTTGGCTTGAAAATCTGCTTTAAATAACATATTTATTTTTTTATTTTTATCCTTCAGATATGTCAAGGCAAGGGTTTTATATGTGAGATATGCCATTCCAATGAGATTCTGTTCCCGTTTGACATGATAGCTACATTGTGTGCTACCTGCTCAGCCGTGTTTCACAGGTGAGAATGGATCTGTCTTTTTTTGACGTTTGGTCTATCTATCTACCAGCCCATCTACTACCGACATGATCTAATAATCATGTCATCTCTATCAACCCTTACTGTACTGGGGGGGGGGGGGGGGCCTGGGAGGCCCCCCCCCCTCCCCCCTCGACATTTTTGGAGATCGCGCCGCTACCGCTTGGAATTTTGAATTGTCGTTTCATGACTTTTTTTCCCTCAAGTCTTGCGCACATTTTGATACCACTTTCGTCAAAATTGGATATACCTGTAAGGTGTTACATAACAATTAGTATGTGCATGTCATCAAAAAAGTGCTATAATTGCATATATTCATGTACAAGCAGAAATGTGAAGATATGAATTGATATCAAATTGCTTTTATATGTTTCTCAGCGTAACTTGATGTATTCCAGAACAAAAGAATACATTAGAAATAAGACAATAGATATAATAAGAAATAAAAAACAATAAAATACATAAGAAAACAAATAATTGAAAATCGCATAAATTATCATTATTAATTACATCAAATAACTATTTTGTGTTAGAAAAGAAGTTTCATATGAATAATGAGTTTCAACATTCAAAAAGTTGAGCCTGACAATTTTTGTAATGATTCTAGTTCCCTAAATATAGTTCCAGATTTGATATTCATGAATGCGTAATTTGCGTATTCATAATTTATGCAAATTAACCTATGCATTTTTTATATCATAAAAATAATGAAACCTCATGAATTTGAGATGAAGGAATCATTTATTCAATACATTTTCAAGATTGTTCACAAGTCAACGGACAAATATGTAGAGTTTTCTGTAAAATGCATAAAATTAGCATTTTGCATAATTAATTAGGCTATAACGACAAAAATTTGCATATTAGGAAAAAACTAATTATACCATCTTGTTCCTTACGTAAATATCTACAAATATGCAAATTTTCGTGTTCATAGGACATTCGACGGCCGAGATCATAGGGGCCCCCCCCCCCCCAGTCAGAGGGTGCTCAAAATAGCCCAGTACAGTAAGGGTTAAATATCATTTGGTCTAATGACCATCTAATATGGTGTGTTGGCTCAGTCAGTAGAGCGTCCGCCTCACAACCGGGAGGTCGTGGATTCGAACCCCGGCCGTGTCAAACCAAAAGTCGTTAAAAGGCAGGAGTTGCTGCTACCTTGTTTGGCATTCAACAATAATGGATAGAGCAACGTCGATCTGGCGCTGCTCAGTGGCTGCCATGCTAATGATCAATTGGGCAAAAAGAATTTCCATTTTCGGTTTAACTTAATAAAATTTGGAGTGGACTTTAAAAGATTATTATTATTATTATTACTATTATATAGCCATTTGGTCTGATTTCCATTTGGTCTAACCTCCAATAAGTCTACTACCCATTTGGTCTATTACTCATTCTAATTTCCAGTTGGTTTAATTCTCAGTTTGTCTAAAGCCAATTTTGCCTATCATTTAATCATAAATAATAATAATAATCATCAAATGATTATTAGACCTTATGGTTGTAGATCAAAGTGTAATTCACCCCAAAATCTGACAGCTCTCCTGTACCTTAGTACAGCATGAATATTATAGAGAAAATTATTGATTTTGATATTGGATACATATAAGTAGAAATCTAGTTGGAAGGCTATACTAGGTCCCATTGCTTCAGAAGCATCATAGCAAATGTTCTTTCAAATGGCTCTGAATATATCAAATACCAAGCTAAATGTTTATTATTTTACATCACATAACCTTTACAACTACTTTCATAATTTTTCCAGTTGTATGCTTTTGAATATCGTCTTATAAATTGTATGAACCATGGATTGTTATTGGATCTAGATCAGTATAAGTTAGTGATCTTTGAATTTGTACATTCTTCCACTTGCCACTGCGATCTGTGGAATAAATGGAAGATGTAAAAAGTTTGGACTTCGATATAATGTGAAGGTGATTTGACTTTAATACTTGAGGCTTTATTTTCATCAATTATATAGGGTTAGGGCTAGGTATAAAGGGTTGGGTCAAGGGTTGAAGATGAAATTGGTTACTGTTGTATGAATTGATACACCGTATTGTCGTTGGAACATATATTATGCCGTAAAACCAGTGTGAAATAGAGGTGGTGGCAAGTATCAATTAGGGTTAGTGATCTTCTTCCCTTCGAGTCACTACGTCACATCGTTCACTCTTGATTAGATTGTCCCAATCCAGTGTTGCATGCATTGTATCGTGCAGGGGGTCAGTGTTTCCAGATCTTCTTGGGTACAAGGGTCTGGTAGATGTGGGCAGGCTTAGGAGATGTTGCATGGTCTGCTCCTCTCCACACAGGCAGATGATGTCATTGTTCTCATTATACCCCCACTTCATCAGGGGGGTGTTTCACAAAGATCCTAAGTCAAACTTAACTCGAAGTTGGACTTGAATATTATGGAAAGCCATTTATAGCCTTAAAATAAAATATATTCAAAAGCAAATAATAACTATTTCAGACTTTTCATAAATTCCACATCTCCACATCAAAAACATGAAATATCCTTGAACATAGAAAATATTTTGAATCAACATTTTATGCCTTTTAAAATAACTTTTACAAAATATTTTCAAGGATGCTAATGGCTTTCCATAATTGTTAAGTCCAACTTAGAGATAAGTTCAACTTAGGATCTTTGTGAAACACCTCTCTGGTCAGTTAGGGTTAGTGATAGTACAATAAGATGGATTGAGAACACAGTGGGAAGGAAATGAAACATATCCAACAACCTTTTGATGTCTATCTTTTGACAGGGACTGCTTCTACAAGTGGTCAGGAGATTGCCCTAAGTGTACCAGGCTGTCCCAACGAGCATCTGCTGACCGGCCAGCCTCCAGCCCTGCAAGACCAATCCAGAAATGACCACTGTAGGATGACCATTGCATGATGACATGTGGAGGAAAGTATCATTATACTCCTGGAAATCAGTGTTTCTCCTTTCCAAACTTGACCTTTAATATGGATTTTGTTTGTTTGTTTTTTTGTTTTTTGTTTTTCTTATCAGGCATTTAATAGTCATATTCATGCATAATAATATTAACAATTAAATATTATGTAGTATGTAAGATCAAAACTATTAATTTTTAAAAAGACATGCAATGATTGATAACCAAGATACAAAAAAAAATTATTATTGGAATAAATATGTAGTTATCACCAATATATGAAATATATAGATTTCCTAAGATTTTAATATCGGCATTCCTCTCATCCCTTGAGATATACTTACCACGGTTACATCCTTTGTTTGATAATCCCATAAACTTGTCATCTGCTCTTAAAAGCAGAAAGTCCCTTTTGCAGACTTGCATAAACTCCATGAAACTTGGCGAGTGTTTGAAATATATCCTTCAGAAATCATGTGTGAAATTTTACAGTTAAAGTTTCTGAAACTGCTTTGTAAGAAATGAAAATCTATTGACAAATATTGGACAACTTTAGAAAGTGCAATTCTGTTTGCAAATACATACTGGTAATTCAAATTAAAACTGAGAATGGTGAAAGATATGTGATCAATGGAAAATATTTCATCAATGAATAAGAATAAAAGTAATTATATACCTAACTTAAGAAATCCAGCCATCTGATTGGTCGAAATTGCATTCATAAACTTTAACTATTCCTGTAAAATTCCCGGTAAAATTCCAAACCCATGTAATAGTTTTAAAAAATAGTTCTAAAATCCCAGTAACCATGGTTACCGGGAAAATAGTTCAGTCTTGGTGAAACACCCATAGGTTTACATGTTAAAAAATGGTCTGAGCGATCGAGGATACCGTACGTGTGCGAAGAATTGGTCGATAATTTCAATACAATTGAATCTCGATCGATCTTACCGACAATTTTATCTTGCATTGTTGACATGAAGACGAAAATAAACTTCCAATAACAACATCTGCCGATAAATGTTGATCTAAGTTCGTGCCAATATGTATTGCAAAAGTAAAAGAAGGGCCCGTTTAATGGAGCTGCCGCGAAGCATCCAGCACGCGAAGCCGTTTTCAATCCATTTTAATGTATATCGCCTCGCGCAATAGCACAATTCTAACCTTCCCTTGAGCGTATAAAAACAATTATTCCTCTCAAAGCAGTCATTAATACTATACTATCAGATAAGGGTCAGTATAGCAAAGAGAATAGGGTGAATTCACAATTAAAAGCTCCGCCACCGGCAAGCCACATTCGGGTCAGTTTTTCAGCTCCCGGGTCAACATCTTTCAACTACTAGTGCAGCACAGCATTAGAAAAATTACCCCTGACCAAAAGTGACCTTAATGGTTAGTTTAGCCTAAAGGTGGCCAAAATGACAAAAACTATGTGAGTAGGGTCTTTGAGACTGACATTTTTGGAATCAGTGCAAATTTTTACCCCAGATAACCTATCAAACCTCCCCCCCCCCCCCCCCCCCCCAAAAAAAAAAAAAAAACTTCTCATTAAATACCCTCATCTCCTAGGGTATAATAACAATGCCACAGTAGATATTTTGGTAGACTTTTTCCCATAATACATCACGTAAAATCGACTGAACACTGGTGTCGCTAGATGGCACTGTGGAATGTGAATCCTCCATATTGTGGGGGGAAAGAGGGCCATTGTGAAAGGAGTAATCATGTGCATCCACTGTTTTGAAAGGGTTAATATTACTTGTCTTCTGAGTTGTGAAGGTTTTCTGCAGATGGTTTAAAAACATTTGGCTAAATATTTGTGTATCTAATTTGGGGTGTGTAATCCATGTAATCTATATTTATTTGTAATATACTCACGTTTAGATAGTACTGCATATTCTCTATTTTTCATAAGCAATTTTTGATAGAAGAATACATTTCCAACGGCAGTTGTCACACACGGATATGATCATTTGAATGATAATTATTATTAAATGTAATAATAATTATCCTTCTCATGGATGAAGTTATTTCTATGAAAATAATTATTTGAGTGCAATATGATTAGTCCTGTACACCATGCAGTTACAGGATGGTTATATATATTATGCTTGTGGCATTGGAAAAGTTAAATGTACTACATGTATATTGTTTATCACTTTCAGTTGAAAATAAGATTTTGCCAAAACTTTTAAACAAACATGGCATTAATTTTCAACAAATTCACATTCTTGATCAATCTTGCACCAATTTAGACCGTGGGCCGAGCGCGATTTTCCTTCCAGTCCGTTGCGTAGATTCCGGTACAAGATTTAAATAATGTTAATAAAAAGATAAAAATACACAAATCCCAAATCAGCTTATCCCCGCGACTGAATCCTTGCCGTTCGTATAAAACATAAGTTTAATTGACAAGTTATTTAAGAGAAATTTGCGTGAACGAGACCGCTAACTCTCCGTTCGTACACGTGTATAAACTTACCGTGCGACGAGAGTGAAACAGCACATTCTCCGTCTCCATCGTACGATGAAATTATGTAATCCATTCGAATATTTCCCAAAGCTAATCACATTTGCCGATGTAAATAATATGATTTTGCAAATATGAACTCGAAAAACTATTGAAAACCTCGTCAGGGTGAAAATATTTCGAAAATGGGCGGTCATAGCTACCATGAAACAGACGAGAAATAGCGCGTTGCCAATTTGATATTATTGTAAGGATCGTGTGCAATTCTCTTGAATGTACGTACTCTGTGTAGAGATCAGCTGGCTCCGTACCGACAAGACTCGAGTAATTTTTGTGTAATTAAAACTTTTGATGAAAACATTTCTTGTATTAGCAATGCAATGGTAGTTTAAGAATAGGCCTACAGAATTAGAGTCCCTAAATATTCATTGTAACTATAACAAAAGATATATGTCTTTTTTTATTTCCAGTCCTGTAGTACTTTTTACATGTTTTCAAATGTTTGATTTTTTGTTGTTAATTTTTTTTTTCGGGGGGGGGGGGGGGGAGTACCCACTTAATAATAGGGTATACGGGGATGTGGGTGATTTTTCTTCCTGGAGGAAGAAATGTGACAATGTTTATTCATATTCCATATTCCATTTCAGGAAAGTAAAAAGAAAAACAAAATGAGTAGAACTAAAACGTTTTATGGTGACATGTGACAATTTATTTCTTCAATCATTTATTCATGTTCATCTTTAATAAATTCGTTGGTTTCTTCCTTTATAAAATATTTTATTTTTGGTTAACAAATTATGCCATGTGGGGGGGGGGGGGGACTCGCATTTGGTTCCGACTGGGGTGTGTCGCTAACAACTGACACCTTGTCACCATTTGTTTAGTCAAAAATGTATAAGTCCTGACAAAATGTATAAGGCCGACAACTGACCCGTACCTATATTTAATGGTCATTTAGGCAGAAAGGGGCCATTATTTAAAAGGTTTTTTTGTATACTCCAGCGAAAAAATTAGCTAAAATATCCGATCTGAATTAGGCCTACAAAACCCTAACCCTTGTCAAAGGATTTTTTGTGAAAAAATCATGCATTCCGGCGGCACATGATTCCCGTCTCGGATCCCCATAAACCTTTTATTATATATAATCTTTTATATTCATTTATTTTTGGTAAAGTGGAAGCCTTCACATACCGACATTTATCTTTCATTTCAGATTCTCATCCAGTAAATGGTTCTTCGCACATACACGTAGATGGGCATTCAGTTCATCAAAACATAACAAAACTAACAGAAAATATGCTCTAAAATCTGTGTATTTTACTTATTAAACAATATTATTGAGTGTTCCTTGTAAGTATCAGCTTCTGGTATACAGATCTGACAGGAAGAGGGGGGAAAGGATATAAAACCTTGTCACCATTTGTTTAGTCAAAAATGTATAAGTCCTGACAAATAAAATTTCTGTAAAATAAACATGTATGAAAACATTCTGTAACTAAAATAACATCACATGATTTCAAAATCCAGACGACATAACATTATACATCATCATTCTGTACACTTCACATATATACCTCAGCATGTTGTTATCAATTTTTAAGCCAGTGAATGCAGTGTAATTTGAATAAACATTGTCACATTTCTTCCTCCAGGAAGAAAAATCACCCACATCCCCGTATACCCTATTATTAAGCGAGTACTCCCCCCCCCCCCCAAAAAAAAAAAAAAAAAATCAACAAAAAAAATCAACAAAATCAACAAAAAAAATCAAACATTTGAAAACATGTAAAAAGTACTACAGGATTATAAAAAAGACATATATCTTTTTTATAGTTACAATGAATATTTAGGGACTCTAATTCTGTAGGCCTATTCTTAAACTACCATTGCATTGCTAATACAAGAAATTTGTTCATCAAAAGTTTTAATTACACAAAAATTACTCGAGTCTTGTCGGTACGGAGCCAGCTGATCTCTACACAGAGTACGTACATTCAAGAGAATTGCACACGATCCTTACAATAATATCAAATTGGCAACGCGCTATTTCTCGTCTGTTTCATGGTAGCTATGACCGCCCATTTTCGAAATATTTTCACCCTGACGAGGTTTTCAATAGTTTTTCGAGTTCATATTTGCAAAATCATATTATTTACATCGGCAAATGTGATTAGCTTTGGGAAATATTCGAATGGATTACATAATTTCATCGTACGATGGAGACGGAGAATGTGCTGTTTCACTCTCGTCGCACGGTAAGTTTATACACGTGTACGAACGGAGAGTTGGCGGTCTCGTTCACGCAAATCTCTCTTAAATAACTTGTCAATTAAACTTATGTTTTATACGAACGGCAAGGATTCAGTCACGGGGATAAGCTGATTTGGATTTTGTGTATTTTTATCCTAATTTCTGGCTACCAAAAACTATGTACCACAAAGTCAGTCCAAAAAAAGAAAACTAAGCCCTAAAATCGCGCTCGGCCCACGGTCTAATTGTCTTTTTCTCTTTTCTTCCTTTTATGTTGTTGTCCACAAATTTTTTTCAGTGGATTTTGCTTCATAGCACAACAAAATGCATGTTTGTTCCGTTATAAACTATTTTGCATTTATGAAACATGATAAAAAGGAAAGCTAAAATTGTTTACTTATACCCCAAAAATTGAATAATTTCCCTTCCCTTTCTTCTCTCTCTCCCTCTCTTTCCCCCCCCCCCCCCCCCCCCCTCTCTCTCTCTCTCTCTCTCTCTCTCTCTCTCCCTCCCTCTCTCTCTCTCTCTCTCTCTCTCCTCTCTCTCCCCCCTCTCTCTCTCTCTCTCTCTCTCTCTCCCTCCCTCTCTCTCTCTCCCTCTCCCTCTCCCCCCTCTCTCTCTCTCCCCTCTCCTCTCACCATCTCCTCTCACCCTCTCTCTCTCTCTCTCTCTCAGTAAAGATGCCTCTTCTTTGATTTATTAGTGTTCCTCATCTTACTAAAAAAATATTCCTATTACTGTTCTTTAATCGGTTAGATTTCAAATGTAGCATTTTTTTCTTGTCCTGAAACACATCGAAACATGTTTAAACATGTTTCAATGTTGTTGTTTTTTTATATTTTTTTTACAATCTCAGAAAAGCCCCAAAGGTACAAACTTACACCCCCCCTTTTTTTTCTTTCTTCATTTTGTTTATATTCTTGATTTATGTAACTTGACATGAACAGCAAATACAGTATTATATATTTGTTTATCTTTGGTCTTCCAGAAATGGTGCATGAGTTGGTAATTTATTTTATGAATTTAGAATGAAACAACTGTATAGATACATCACTTTGTTAACCAAAATATTCAGCAGATCTTGTGCTTTGAGCAAACGAACGTGGATGGCTGTGCTGTAAATTTACAATATCTCATAGTTTGGGGTTCGAGAACGTGTTAAAAAGGTAAATATGCAAAGGCTAAGATAATTGATGTGTGTGCGAGCCCTTGGAAAATACTTAAGTAAAGACAAACAAGGCTTTTTTTTCTACGTCTTTTTAATGTGCAAGTTTATACAGAACATAAAGATATAATGGTGTTAATCGCGATACAAGTTTTCATACAATTAATGATTATAATATTGAATGGCTTTTCTTTCGTGAGACACGAGGGTATACCGCACGCGCTTTCACATCGCTTTTCAGCTCATGAGATATACCCTTGTATCCCAATCAAGGCTATTCAATGATTGTATTAATCAAGGGGTCATTGACACAAAGACGTAACTCCATATTGGCCATTTTGAGAAATAGTGGTTTATGTGTCACTGAGCACTTCGGCCTTAAGGAGTTAAGTCTATGTTTCACCAGCCATTGACTTCAATGGGGTGTTGGGTGGAGTTAAGTCTTTGTGTTTCCTGGAAAGCCCACATTTTTCTGAACATTTTGATATCAAATACTCATTTTGGCAAAATATGGAGTTACGTCTTTGTGTCACTGAACCCTCGAAATGCTGTTTGTGCAATGCATCTACTTATACACGTACCGGTATATTCTGTTGGATAATGGAATAACAATAACTCTTCTTCATGCTGTATTAATGAGTCATAAAGAGGAGGGGTTTGATATTGTTTCAGATATAGGGTTATTTTTTTAAAGTGTAACTTTAATAAAGCAAGGTTGAATGCATCATAAATACTCTTAGATAAAAAGAAAATGTGACTATCACACATATTCCAATCCAAAATACCTCTAAATTGAGTTATGACAGTATTACCACATAATCTAGTGTCATATTTATACAATTGATTTGCCTGTTATTATTTCAAAGTTATGTTTTCTTGGATTTAAGAAGTATTTAAGATTTACTGGCGAAAAGCACAAAATCATGTAGATAAGCTGCATTTAATTGCATTGGTGTTTATTGCAGTTAATTTGGTTACTATTTTTGTTTTTCCCTTTCATTTTACTGATGCAAAAGTTTATTGCAGACGCCCCATTCCCCATTTGTTAAAAACAAAAGTAGGCCTATGGTTGACTACAAGAGACGTGGAAAAGATTGAAGTGTTTTTCAATTTGTTTTTTTTTTCTTTCAGTTTGCTTAAAAGAGAAAGGCATGGGTACTGTAAGCACATTTATGCTAGAATTAATGTAAAGACTAGATAATAATGTACAACATTTACTGATATATTGCAATGTTTGAAAAAATGAGTCGGTATGGATGTAAATACTTGTGGAAATGAAGAGTCTACTTTTGTCATACGATTTGTAAATAAAATTATACAAAATCATCTATAAGTATACCACGCATTGTTTAGTTTTCATTTTATTTCTCTCTTTTTCTATAAAAAATAGAAGTTGACTCAATAAAAAGAGGGATAAAAGGAAGAAAGATAGGAGCTTTGTTGATAAGAGGAATTGTGTTGGTGTGTGGTTAGTGCTCTGGTGCAATGCGATATGAAACGTACTACAGTGCGTCCCAGAAGAAAAAAAACTGAGAAGTATCGATGTTTTATCATAACTTAATCACAGAAACTCAACTTTCTAGAAATATGAATTTTTCTTCGAAATTCAGATACCGCCCGCCAAATGTCTTTTTGGATTCCTTCCTTCAAATTGCTTTTAATCACTCATGCGTGAAATATGCATCATCTGAGTAGCATCACATGAAAGAGGAGACTCTAAGCTTTCCAAATATGTATCATTCATTAATTATAGTTGTGATTAAGTTATGATAGAACATCGATACTTCTCGGTTTCGTTTTTTCTGGGACGCACTTTATAATTTGTGTCGTTTTGCTTCAATAGATGCAAAGAACTCTAACAGTATGAGCACAATAAATAACAAATTATCCTGGACTAGTCTTAACTTTAATTTAGTCAGTTCATTTATTTGATAGCTTCATTTAATAGAATGACTTACATATGACAAAAAAGCATTTTAGAATTTTAGAATTAAAAGGTAAAGCTGTGCATTAGTTTGTTTTTTTTAAGATTAAAATTTGCTTTAAATAACATATAATTCCTTTTATGTATTATAATGCATGCATGATATTGATCTATTTACATTATCATGATAAGAGACACAACATTTTCTCTCTCACTCTCTCTCTCTCTCTCTCGATGTGCACAGTTAAGTTCATTTTTTTTCTCAACAACTTTATTACAAAAATAATTATAACTGATCGAAAAATAGTTTATGCATTCTAAATTAAAGGAGGTTTTATGTAGCTGTGTGAAGTATCTGTAAGGCTCCCAAGTAATTCTAATGATTATATCCACTTGATCTACATAGTCACTAATAAGATCAGTGACATAGTGATATAGACTTATATCACAAGATTTCTTGATACTTCTATTTCTGTCTTTCATTCTTCTTGTGTCTCTCATTTAAAGACTATCTCTGACAGTGCTACTGTTTCCCGAAAACCTGTACTCAAGCACAGATCTTTACCAAGCGGAGGGATTTGAAGAACAAGAGGCTGCAAATTAGTTTATGTATGGTATGGTGCAGTAGTTACACAAATAAAAGATGAAATGAAGATCATATCAAGGAGCTACACTAGAATTTGAGGAACCACTCTATAAAGTTTTGACAGAAGATAGTTAAGATACAGTTTATAATCCAAACGATGTTACAGAGTCGCACTTGTATTCCTAAAATTATAAAAAAAAATTCACATGGCCATATACACTTTATCATTAGTCATATTCCACTTTGATGAATTACTAAAAGATTGTCATTACAATATTACATTCAATCATACACGATAATTAAAAATTATTCCCGTAAGCCTTCAAAAGTTTCAATAATATGTCAAACTCTTGAGGTGGAGGCTTCAGAGAATTTTTGTAAAGGACGACATTCCACTTTACTTTAATGCAGATCAAGGGCCATAAATTCTCCCAGAAATGTGCTGTAATTTTTTTTTTTTTTAGCTTCACTTTTAAGGAGTAAAAATATGTCGGAATCTTTAAAAGATCAATTAATAAATATAATAATATATGATTACCCCTTATCCGTAAAGCGCTTTGAGAAGGCCTGCGGTCCTGAAAAGCGCTATATAAGAACGAACTATTATTATTAAATATCATCCATCATAATTATCAATCTGTTTTAAAAGCGAAACTCCTTACGTACTTCCGTCGTCATCGTTTGGCATTTCTCTTTTTCTGAGCACTTGGTTTTCTCGCACCTGCCTTGCTTCTCGGTGTGCCATCTGCGGGCTTAGACACTGCCGAACTCTTTCCACTTTTGTTTGTTGCATCTTTGCTCGGACTACTACCCTGTTTTTTCTGTCCTGCCTCCCCCGTAGCCTTCACTGGCGTTTTGGGTTTCACACTTGTAGAAGGCCTATCGCCATCTTTCGCATCTCCTTTTATGTGTTTATTTGGGAGTTTGGCGTTATTGGCATACTTTGAATAAATGTTTGGGGTTTGGTTTCCTCCTCGCGATTGAGACGCATCGCCAAGGTCCAGGGGTTCCTCAGAGGCCTGTTGCTTCAGGTCTGCATCGCCCTCATCGGTATGAAGAAGTGGCGTTCCGCTTTCTGGGGTTCCTGGTTTATCATCCTCACTAGAGGCCTTTGCCACATTTTCTTCTAGAGGATTGGACACTCCCGCTGCTTGTGGTTGATCTCCAGCTTTGGTGGTAAGAGTGGGATTCGCGTCTGATTGATTGTTATCTTCGACGCGTTTGTTCATAAGTCCATCCTTGGGTGCTGAAGGGTTGTTGTGGGTTACCTTGTTCGCCCACTTTCCAGTCTGCGGTCGAGACCCTGGTCTCATATCGGAATCTTTCGATACAACACCCTGGCACGATTCTTGAAGACCAGTTTGTCTATTGCCTGTATTGCTTGTTTCGTTTACTAAGTGGTTTCCAGAATGATCACCACTTGTTTCCTTGCTTAAAATTTGTTCATTAACAGTGTTGTCTTTTGTACTAGGTGATACAACGTTTTGATGCGTGGGATGTTTCCTTCTGGCAGTGTTTGGCCTAACACTTCTGCTGTCCATACTATCTTGAAGTTCAGTGATATTTGATAGTTCCGAATATAAGCTGACCGACTCGAAATCTGCAGAATATCCGTCGTCATCACCATGACTTGATTTTGGTCTGACCGAGAGAAAGCCGATCGAGGTGGTGTCTGTTCTAGGAGTTTCAGAAATGGAATCATTCTCCTGCCTTTCGGGGGAGAGGTTTCCGTTTGTCTCATCGTCGTTGATTGCCAGACTGGTTGAATTGGGGAGAGGACTGGGATTTCTATGTACGACCACACTCGTGAGACCAAAGTTATTGTCATTGTCAAGATGTGTTGTCCTGTTTGAACTGTCGCCAATATCAACGACAGTCATATCTGGAATATTATTTTTATTTTCATCTGGTTTATTCAAAGCTTTATCCTTCCAAATAGCGGCCACAGTTTTAACAGCTTTCCCATTATTTGCTTTATCCGCTAAGGTCATTGCTTGTACTGTAAGCTTCGGCAAATGATTGGCAGTCGCTAATGCCTTGAGGATAGCGGTTTTAGTCGCCACCGCTGGTTTCTTTCCGATCCGGAACTCAATATCGCTCGACTCCTCTGCTTTCTTGGCCTCAAGCTCCAACTGACGTATCTCCTCTTCATCCGAATCGTACGACCTCGCAAAGATGTTAGCGTAGAGACGACCGGTCTTGGCGACGTTTCCATTTTCGGGTGTGTTCTGTCTGCTGGTGTTCTCCTTGAGGCCCATGGCTTCGGGTGATACTGTAACTTGGGACTGCTTCTCGCAGCAGCACTCCTTGCGATCGCGGCTGAAGACATAGTAGCGAAAGAAGTAGCTAATACCGAGGCTGAAGACGAAGAGAAGGATGAGGAAAAAAGCCGTGGAGGCGACTTTGGGTAGACCCTCTGGGGTGTGGGTACGTGACAAGTCGCCTAACTCGTCTTGGGGAAGGGTGGACGGTCGAGGGGTAGATGTTGACTCTGAAACGTAAATGGGATAAAACATGGTGTGATTAATTATGATACTGGAAAATGCATATACAAGTCACGGAAAGGATCATTCGAACAAAAATATCATGACCACCTAATTCTAGTTGTAACGATTTTGTTTTGTTGATGTTGCAACTGTCAAACATACGGTACAGTCGCCTGAGGTTTTTTCTGACTAGCAAACTTTCGTAAGAAAGTTAACGACAAAAACTGATAGTTTGGTTGGTAACTCTACCATAATGAACTTTCTTTTAACACAGTGAAATAAAATTATGATATGGAACTGTGTTTATTATTACGTATCAGATCCTGATTATTATTCTGTCATGTAGCTTCCAAACTGGTGTTCCTAATGTACCATTTGGCAAAATTATTATGAGATTTTTATCGTCACCTAGCTGTGAAACATTCGTAAGACACCTTTGTAGGGTAACTATGGATTGTAGGGTTAAGAAATAACCAGTAGCGGATTTCGGGGAGGGGGCAGCAACCAACCCGCGCTGCCACCCCCCCCCCACACACACACACACACACACACCCTTTGAGACCCATTTGGCTCACTACAAAAATGCCCCCGTAATCTTGATTTTTTTTTTTTTTTTTTTTTCTTTTTTTTTTGTCTTTTTTCTTTTTTTTTCTCGGAATCTCTCTCCCCTCCCTTTCAAAATCCTGGATGCGATTGATGGCGATCTGGTTTCAAATTAAATGACAAAAAAACTTAGAAACTCACCAGCTCCTACGAAAGCTGCATTCGCAAAGATAGGTATGAAGATGATAACCAGAAGTAGACCATTCCCGACGGGATTCCCGCAGCTGCAGGACACCATCAGGACCAAAGCCTGTTTGTCCCGCGGGGGCTTTAGACGCGCAATGGTAGCACTGAGCGGGGTCGACATGGTAAGGTATGCATCGTCTGGTTTCAGGGGTCCTCCTAGTCAACGTCGTCATCGACCTCCTTATCGTCGCTGATCGTCGATGTGATGAAGTAGATGTGAGTCGATGTTCATCGAGACGGATGCCTTTGGCTTTACTAAGATATAATTGGTAAATCTCATCAGCCAATCCCCATGTCCTTAGAAGCCTAAACGTTTAATAAGAAAAAATAGATGTTTAAACAAACAGACTTGGGGCTGAATTTTGTTCATCTGCAATTAAAGTTCATTTTATAATGATGACATTTTTCGATTAAATGTGTTATGTTGACAAAGTGAAATCATTAATAATCGCGGATGATTAATATTGTTGAATCCTGTAATACAAGTAAGATCTCCAAGCATCATGCCAACGGTGCTCCCTCCATGGCTCGACCAACTGTGTATGACACGTCCTCTCCAACAAGCTTTTTGGAGTTATGATATCATTCAGTCTGAACATATTCCTAGACAACAAATTCAATAATGGCGTATGAAGAATATATAATAAGCGAGAGGAATCTTAACACACCGGGGTCCAATATGTTATAGCAAAGTCTAATATAGCTTACCATATTGCAATGTTAGTTGACATATTCTAGGCCTTGACAAATAATCAATTACTATACTCGACTTTCATATGATCAAGGATATCTAATGATCATGATCATGATGCTATTTCGCATAACCTTCGTTTCTATTCAAGAAAACATGGACAGATGCAATCTCAGCCGAACTGAAAACACTTTTTAGTTAATAAACATGGTATATGTTTTTAAAACACTGGTGATTTTTATCCTTCCTTATTTTGAACATCTTATATATTCGAAGATCATCAAGCACTTGGCAGAAATATGAATTTGTCAGACAATACCGACAAACTTTGTCCGTTTTTTATAAATCTTGTATAACATGATGAACGAAGCTTTGACTACCAGCACCTGTCGCCTTATAACTCAATGTTTAGTATGTATGTATCCCATATTAATGTTTAGTCCTCGAATCGTGTCAGATCTAGAGCATAGTGAATTGCATAAGTTTATGAAAAAAGCGTGTTTTTTTTTGCTTGTCCTTTTTCTGAGACGAATGTGAAGCAAATCAAAACATCACGATTAAAAACCAGCGGAGTTGCCATGGGGGCACAGGGGCACGTGCTCCAATGATCGAATAACGAACAAATAGAGATGAAGAGATGGATTGAAATGGAGAAAACACCATTGCAAAACAATAAGATGCGACCCCTCCCCCACCGCCCCATCACTTTATGGCCTTCTAATCGCAGTTGGTCCGTATCATATTTTGATGCACCCCCTCCCCTACCCTCTCGGACGCCAGTTCCCCCTCACAGTGGATGTACCCACGCTACGCCATTGACCAAATCAAATCTTGATTCAGCAACCAACCCTTCTACGGTGAACGCCAGATTTAACATTAAGAAAGGCTTTGATTATGAAAGAATAGTCAAACCAATGTGCCATTTTAATAATATCATTGTCTGTCTGCTATAGTATTTTGCAGTCCCGGTTTAAAGAACGCAAATTAGTAGTACATGTTGTATTCTTACTGAATGTATAATTGAGTAGAGTGATGTCACCCGTATCTATGGACGCTATTTAAGAGGACCACTTAACAATGAGGTGCCAATCGGCTTTACTACCACCAGGGGAATCACAGTTGTTGTATACTTTAAGCTCAATTTGTTAAGACGAGAAAAGGCGACGCTAACGGGTGCCTTCTTTCAAGAACGTCTTTACAAGAACCCCCGCCACAGGGCATTGATGAGGACAAAAGGAAACTTATGTCACCTCCCTGAGGAAACACATTCGCTCCTTATCCCCGTGTAAACGTGACATGGGCGTCGCTAAAGAGTGTATTCAACACCCCCACCCCACCCCATTCATAAGGTTCTGCTGTTAGTTTGTTGCCAATTACTTTAAAATAAAGTGTGGATGTTAATTCCCTTGACTTTCAATCAAGGGGTCTTGGGTTCCAATCCCATTCCGGCACTAATGTTCTTTGGCAAGACATTAATCTTTATTTACCACTCTCCATCCCTTTGGAATGGGTACCTAACATTATGCTCGAGCGCTACATATTTGGATGCCCGGCTATATGACTGGTGTAATAATGTTAATTAGAGTGCCAATTAAGAGCGCATACCTGTCATGAACGCTATACAAGAATACATTATTAGTATTTGTTATATGGGGCACAGCCAAACCATGCCCCCTTTAAAACCAATCCACTACCTGAAGTACACAAACGAAAAAATATGCCACTAATTGCGTTCTAGTGGCCTCTTTTTTAAAATACAGAATCCTGGACTCGCCCCTGTCCTCATCATATCATATTGTATTGATGATCATAATTATCAAATGAGGGAAGGGCACAACCGAACAACACGCTAACCAATGAGCTACATACCCAGTTGGCCTAGATGAAGAAGAAAAAGTGTGCCCCTATATATAACTGTGTTCTTGTGCCCTACCCCCCCCCCCCCTTCACATAGTCCCTGATCCACACCTGCCCTCATCCCTTTTGTCAAAGCTGTAGTGAAGGTACTTTAATGTCTAATGGCGGACCAAGGACACGGCGGATGATGTTTGTTTGTTTTCACACTCTTCTCTCAAGAAGCTTTATCTACAAAAGACCACCTTTTCGTCGCCCGCTAACGATTTTCTTCCAAATATATTTATATACCACCATAAGTTGTTGCGGAAAGGAGGAAGATTGTTACATCGATTTTATTGTAAATATAAATACAGGAAAATCAAATAAAAATGAGCTCGCACCAAGGCAGATGTTTTTGCCACGCAATATTCGCCGCACTTATTATGAATAGAATTAAAGATGACTGTGGCTATTTCTTTCATTTTTTTAAAATCTGTTTTATTTATTTGTTGGTGTGTGGGTGTGGATGTGGGTGTATGTTTGTGTGTTTACTGACGTAGCTACATTGTAGGCGTTAAGAAATCATAGTCCAACTTCAATTTTATTTTAAATTGACTTTATTACCTGATGATGTAACTTTTAAAAAGCAATGCCGCATTATTTCTCACACAATATATACTTTGCATGTTTAGCGTGTGAATTATAATAGTTTTAAATTGTGTATAACTTTTTATGATTGATAACAGAATGAATATAATAAAGAAAATTAATATCCATAAATCATAATTGCGCTGACATTTTTGTGTCATTAAAGGGGAATTCCACCCTGAAATTAAGCTAGTTTTAATAGGAGTAGAAAAATGAGAGAAACAAGTCAGTGAAAGTTTGAGCAAATTCCGATTAAAAATAAGGAAGTTAGGATTTTTGAAGTTGTGATCAATCAAACACAAATTGGCAACTCTATGACGTATCATGCGAGCTCAACTTCCATTTGCTCAGTACTAAAAAAATCTAAAATTTTCATTTTCCCTCAAGAAAAATTTCAACCATACATGCACCCTAAATATAATAATTGCAAATATGTTTCTATACTCCCCCTGCAAGGAACAAATATATATTCCGTCATCAATAACGAAGAAAACATGATTTTATGGAATATTATGCACAAAGCAAATGAAGGAGAGCTCGTATAATAAGTCACAGAGTTGCCTATTTGTATTTGATTGATCACAACTTCAATAATTCATAACTTTCTTATTTTCATTCAGAATTTGCTCAAACTTTCATTCACCTGATTTTCTTATTATTCTGCCTCTATCGAAACAAACTTATTTTGGGTGTGGACTTTCCCTTTAAATCATCGATATCAAAATGTTTGTTTAAAACAACCGTGAAAATGTGAAATCCAAGTAATTTGATTAATTAATTTTGAACACAAGTAGATGGGTATTATGGAAGTTAAAAAATAGAAGATAATTCATAATTATGATAGGGGCATGTAAACTATATACCAATATATCATGGCCTGCGCATGATCTAGAAATCATTTCGAACTTATGTTTTATTTTATAGTGTCCCCATTCCCAATGGCGGATTAAGTGAGCTCAACCGACTCGTGCGCCTGGTTCCCCTTTAAAAAACATGATCTATCATTCTTTTTAAGTGAATAAAGTACTGCAAGAGATTTATTCCTTCCACTTTTCTTCATCTTTTTTTTTTTGGGGGGGGGGGGGGGGGGAGGGGGGCTTGTTAGAGATTTTTTCTGCCCCTTGAGATTTGAATCCGCTCTAACACAAGTCATGCATGACCACGATGATGAGTTGGAGGGTTTCCCTCTGAGTGCGAAGCGGCTTGGAGTATTTTATCTTCTCGATAATTCGCTCATTGTCATTGGCGACCGGTCATCTTTTCCTTTGTTAGGAAAATGATGAGGGAAAATAATTCTGAGTGGTAAGGGGGTGTATCATAAATAAATGTAGCTAGAGGCATGGGTCAACTCCCCTCGCCCTTCCCCGCAGCCCCGAAATTAGTTATTTACATATTTAACACTGTCTATTAAAAATGTGGGCAAAGTGTGATTTCTCTTTGAATTGTTGGAGCGTTAGCTCTGGTTGCCTACTTCCATTGTGACAAGGCCTAGAGTGTCTCCGTTTGAAAAATCATGCCTATCACTAACCTTGTTTAGATAGATTATGATCACATTATAAAGCCCTACGGGGTGCACAAACAACTTGGAAAACACTTAACACAACATTTCTGTATCTTTGAATTGTTGGCGATACAAGGTTGGGATTATAGGAGTATGCTTCTTTTGCCCCCCCCCCCCCCCCCCATTTGCAATGTTTTCTCTCAAGATATCCCTTTATTGGATCAAAAACAAATTATGTATATTGATAGATTCATATCTTATGGAGATTTATTTTTAATGCAACTTTGATGGCTAAAAAACAAAACAATTATGCATTAATTTGTGGAAGTCGGAGGTAAAATGAAGGGATTAAAATATTTAAATCCATTTCCAATCCATTTCATTTTAATATACTTGATATATATATTATGTAGGAATTACTCATATGCGTATTACATGCAGCCTTTGGAGAGGATGTGAAAGGACAAGAAAATTTGAGTAAAAAAGTGAAAGAAAAGTAAGGAGGAGAAGAAGTTGTAGAAGAGAGATGGAAAGAAAGGGAAGAAAGCAAGAGAGGGTGAAACGGAACAGAAAGAGAGAGAGAGAGAGAGGGGGGTAGAGAAAGTGAGACGGGATGGAAAGACAGAGGTGTCATAATGACGTAGATCACTTATTGCCTGGAGATGTATACGTTCGTGTTAGTAAAGATAAGCTATAGTTATATTCCCTTTAATGGTATCTATTTGCTCAAGTAATCTTCACCCACTCTTCCAATTACACCATTACACTAAAACGTCACTCATCCAAAGAACTGATTATTAAATTCAAGCGGAATTCAAACAAATGACGATAATTTAAAAATACGATTCGCCAACATCAATGCAAAGAACGTTGTAAATCTTGACATGAAAATATCAGGATAAATGACAAAACGCCTTAATAAAATTGTGGGGTGCAAACAGCAAATAAATCACTAATAGATCACTGTGATTCTTTGCACAAGCAACATCTCAACTTTGTTTTCATATTTCCTATTGCCGCAGGCATGAATATGAAGTGTTTAATTTTTTTTGTATAACAGACGTACAAAGCAATTCAATTTTTAAAACTACATTTGCAAAAAAGGAAACGCTTGAAACTTCTAAAGCATAAAGTAGTATTATTCTGGTTAAACTGATACAGTCCGGTACCAGACTGGTATAATAATCGATCGTCGTTTTTTCTTTATATGTTAGAGACCACATTATAGATTCACCCGGTCATCTATAAGCCATGACCTTGAACGAGATTCGTATTAGACATTGGCTCATGCCTCGTGATGCAAATTCAAGATCAGAGCCCAGAGTTACAAAAGTTTGCCAATATATTGTTTAATATTTAATGCGAAACAACATGAACATAGTCGGGCTGCCTGTCAAAATGACGTCGACCTGGGTGGAATAATCCCTATGGAGTGGAGAATGTGTCGAGGTTGTATGCGGGCAAGCCCGAATGTGATGACCGGGGTAATGATATATCTGTATAGCTTAGAGATCATCGTAGATGTAATAACTGATAAACGCTATGTAAACCAATACTCATTACTATCATTGTTACTTTTATCATTAGTATGATCATTATGCACGTAATTGGTTAAGCTGTCATTATTTTAATTCCTAATCCTAATATAAAATTATGAAGTGTGGTGTTTGAGGAAAATAGTCTTCACAGAAGCTCTTTTTTCTCCAGGTGCATAGGAAGATAAATACCACTCTATATCATCATAACATTATGTAGTTTAGTATATATTTATTATTTTGTCCATGATATCCACAAAATACAGCTCATTTTGTTAAAAAGAAGCATATTTAATCCTTAGATTGTAGTTAGTTATGAGTAGGTCTCCTATACTTAGACAAAAATCTGGGCAACATTGAAACTGATAATAGAGCACTCAACGTTTCGTTAAATATTTTACATAAAGCAGAGCTATTACATTATCAACTTTACTTCAGTTGCAGTCACCAGGTATATCATTATCGAATATATAAATTGTTATCACCATTACGATCATACGGAGGAAAGCATTACTTCTTAAATAGCATTATTGTGATATATATATATATATATATATATATATTCACTGAGCGAATAAGACAAATTTGGATCATAGTAAACTTATACATAACTCTGGAATCATTACACTTTGATAACTAAATAGTATTCCAACTACTGGTAACTTTATGGCTGTGGACAAAATAATGAACAATGCGACAGCATGCAGTCTCATCAATAATAATTATTACAGAGATTATAACGTTATACCTGTATACTCAAACCCGACGCGTTGCTATCTCTTTGTTCCTAGGCTGTAATTGTAACTCAATAATCGTCTTGAATTCCCATTTTGAAAACTAACGAATTATTACAAGAATACCTTTCCCCAAAAGAAATAGCAATTCACTTACCACTCTTAGAAGATACGAATGTTATTCCCGTTATCCGAAAAAGCGTCTGGTATGAAAAGCACTAACTTCACTCATAGAGTACTTGCATTAGAGCTACATCCACTGAACCAACTTCGATCTGCCCCTCTCACAATACATGCATTGGGGATCTCATTGTATTCTGATGAATGGAGACAACTAATTCGGTGATGTCCCATAAACCATAGAAGATCCAGGCCCTACGCTTCTTAGTCCTCGTTGTCATGGACCGGCATGTATAGTCCAGTGATTTTGGGTCGATCAATTTCTTCTCGTGTGAAGAGAAAGCTTCCAGCCCCCTTTTGTCCACGCTACGAACAACAATGTTTTTGCATTTCTATCGGGGCCCCATGTTATTTCCCCTTCCCCTCATTATTCGTAAATAAATTGTCACAAGTCACGAAACATTAATTTATCGAAAGAAACATTATTAGGTAAACGTTTAAACAATGCAGGGCGCAACTCGTTTACGACATATTCATTTAAAAATTCTCATGAATTATTAAAGACGCGCCTGTGAAAAAAGCTGTTTTTTCTTTTGAGCCGTTCGTGGACGCCATTCGCTCATATCGATCGCCTGTTAACTTTCATTTATTCGATTGGAACACAGAGGAATACATCAGAGGGTGAAATTCTTGTTTTCAAATTGATCGGGAAGGCAAATGGTAAAGTAATGAAACAAACAAGCGTTTCACGGGCTTTATAGCACTCAATGGCCAAGACTTGTTGACTGCATCTTGCATGGGCACCATTCTTCCATGTACATGGGGAAGAAAAAAACAGCAGATAAATTAAGAGGAAACGTTTATTAGATTAAATTTTCAGCGCTCAAGGCCCCTAGTAACGATCTGTTAAGGTCAAAAGAATTACATTCCTCTTTTGAATCTTCTTTTGCTCTTTCTTGTACGTTGATGGTAATAAAAAATCGTGGATTATATCTCAATAAACTGATTTGATTGAGAGCATATAGGCGTGAAATCGTAATAAATATGGCTGCAGCCCCCTCCCCAAGATTATTGAAAATGTTTCTGGCAGTTGTTTTTTAATGCGATCAAGTATTATTTCAGTGACAATTTTCAATTCAAAGGTTAAACATGATGAACTAACCGGGTAATAGACAAAAATGGCAAAAGTTTTGCTGTCAACCTTCGCTTGCTCGCAAATTTGAGAATCGGGGAAGATTTTTTTCTTCCTCTCTGTTATCCCTCCCGTAGCATCCACCCATTTACCTCTCCTTTTTGTTTGCAGTTCTCACACGAATTTTCATTTCTCAATCTCTCATTTCCTTTTTTCCATTCTCAACATCTATAAATTGTCTGGAGTATTATTTTAGAGCTTTATTTTATTTTTAGGTCTGTTTTTACACCCCCTTTCCAACTTGAGACGCGAAGACATTCTATTTCCAATTCTCCTCTCTCTTTGATAATTAACTCTCTTTTTATCTTCCCTTTGGATCATTACAATTATTTTGTTTCTGTTTTCCCACCTCATCCCATCTCTCTACTATTAGAGAGCGAAGTTGTATTTTTATCTGATCTAATTTGTTGCTGTACATATGCAATCTACAAAAAAGGTAAATCAACAGAATATAACTTACTAATTTAAACAAACAATTAATTACGAATAATATACATATCTTTAGATTTATGTAAATGAGGAGAGAAATAAACACCATCGGTGTCAATCCTGTATTTCTGTAAAACTGTCAAAATCCCTATTAAGCTCCTCAGATGTAGATGACAAGATGCAGATAGAGACAATTAGGAAGGGAATGGGGAGATGAAAGGAGGGGAGGATTGAGATAGGAAAAGAGAGAGGGTGAGAGGGGGTGGAGGAAAGAGGAGAATAATAGGCCTCGTTGTGATTTCAAAAAAGAAATTCGCTTTTAGTTTATTCATTTAAACAAAAATTGACCATGATGACTTTCACTCCATCTCAAAATGCTTTAATTTCACCGATAAGATGTAATTTCATTGTTTCCTTAAGAAAATGTCAAATGTCATGCAACAAACAACAAAAGGGGCTCCTACAAAGAGAAAACTAAAAGCGAAAATATACAATTTTTAGACATTGGTATATAGGCCTACCCCTAAATTGTCATCATTGTGATTACATTGTCAGGGATGATTTCAATATTTATTTTTTTGCTTTACATTGCCCAAGATACTGCTTAGCATCAACTTTGAAGTTGGGTGTAATGGTCTGAATATTCATTTGTGAGCGAGCGAAGCAAACGACCACAAATCTTAAGATTTGAGAGGTCGCAGTGCAAAAAATTACATCCTGTAAAAAAAAAAAAAGGAGGGGGGGGGGGTCCCAATGGGTTTTAAGCACAATCTAATCATGAAAGACTGAAAAGACCTTTAATAAGTAACATAATCATATGAAATATACATGTGAGCTAACGTAGCGAGCAAGTTTTTCGGGGAATTGAATACAAATTTGCTCTAAATCGCTTCACATTATAAGGGGCGCATGTAATAGAGAAAGGAAAATGGGTTATTTATCAGGAGGGAAAAGGACACTAAATAAAAGGAGGATGTGTCAAAGTGAAAAGGGCAATTATCAGAGGTGAAAATGGGGCAATTCTCGCACCTGAATAGGGGCACCCACCAGAGATGAACAGGGGCACTTATCAGAAGAGGAAGGGTCAATAATTACAAAGGATAAGGGGCACCTCTCAGATATGAAAAGGGAGAGATCTCAGAGGTGAAGGGAGCATTTATCAGAAGTGAAAAAGGGCACGTAAGATATTGGAAAAGAGACACTTATTGCAAAGGAAAAGGGGCACATACATGTCAAAGGAAAGTGATGCGTCATGAGTACCTCAAAACACTGATGGTATATACAGCTAGAGACCAGAATGATCCACCTATTAGCAGGTAGACGAGAGTGAACGAGTGAACTACATAAGGGTTTCCAAAGTTATGCCCTCGGATAATGGATGAGGTCGAGAACCCCTTCAATAACCCGTTTTTTGTTTGCAGAGAAGATCTGGAAGGACGAGCAGAGATTATATGTCTCGAAAGGCTGTATGTTGTCACAAACCACTGCACTTGGAACAATGGGGAAAGACGTTTCCGAACGTCAGCATCGGGACCATTAAGACAAAAAAGAGCACTGAAGTGTGCTCAGGTGTGTCCTCTCGATGTCCTGACGACGAAGATGGTGATACACAAGATGCAGTCGAGTGGATGTGATATAGGGATTACAGGTTGAAATGAAGCAGAAGTGATGCAAGATAATGACCCGGGCAAGGACAGATATTACTATCCACCAAGATATAGAATGAGTAAGTTAATGATGATGACGACTGTACAGTGTCCTCCCTCATCCCCCCTCCCCCTACCCTAGCCGCCCTTACAGTGCACCCGAACCTTTGGGGCGAAGAAAACAAGTAGATAGACTTGACAACAAAAAACAGTAACCAAAATGAAGATGACAGAGGGAGTCCAGAAAGTAGGTGGGATTGAGAGAAAGAGAGAGAAAGCGAAAGAGAGAGATAGGGGATAGGGGATACTAAAATGTGACTGAAGTATGTGCAGTTATTTTATTAATGGTTTATTTATTCAAAAAATCTCTTGCATCCCAAAGGCTGAATTGCACGATTTTTTTAACAATTCAGTGACATAAAAAGGCACTGTAAAAAGCATTACACAAAATAATAACTGCATACAAAATTAGTAGCATATTCAACAAATATTCTTTCACATTTTAAACCAAAATAGCTCGAATTAGTATTAGATGGTATACAGCACTGGCGTACTGGTGGGGGGGGGGGGGCTTGGGGGCGCCAGCCCCCCTTCCCCCAAATGAAATTGAACCATGACTTATTTTCAATTCCATATACAAGTGATGTATAAATGTTCGTGATATCACATGATTTTCAACAAAATGCGCGTTTCTCCATTTCTGTTGCAAACTGGTAGTGAGCACTAATTATTTTTTTTGGTCCTCGAAAATTTGAAAAAATTGCACCCCCCCCCCCCTTGAGGGCCAGGGGGGGGGCATCTCCAAAAAAAGGTAAAATCAACGTTAGAAATTGTAAAAATACACATTTTTTTTTCCCGACATTGGGGGGGGGGGGGGGGCAACTGAATTCAGACTAGGATTAAGAGTTGAGAACGATACAACGATTTGTCTTCTTTCTCTGATAATTTAATGTAAGGTGGAAGCTTCCGCGCTTTTCGCTGGATTGGCGAATTTGAATTCAGACAAGGATTAAGAGTAATAGTTTAATGAAACGTGAAAGCTTCCGCGCTTCGCGCGAGATCGGCAAAAATTAATTCAGACAAGGATTAAGAGTCGGAACCGGTATAATGAATCGTCTTTTTTCTCTAATAATTTAATGCAGTTCTTGTTCTCCATGTTCTTGTTTTCTTTTTTTTTCCTGTATGTGTGTTTTTAGGGGTAGGCTTTTATATAAGGAATCCCTCCTTTCTGCCTATCCCAAATGCTCTTATAAATTGCCATTGTTATCACTTTCTTGTTTTTTTTATTATTCCATTCTGTATTTGTATGTTTTAAATGTTTTAATGAAGAGTGTTGAATAAACTTTGAATTTGAAGTGTCAAAGATTCCGCGCTTCGCGCGGGAGAGGGGGAAAACTGAATTCAGACAAGAACACGATACAACGAATCGTCTTCTTTTTCTAATAATTTAATGAAACGTGAAAGCTTCCGCGCCTCGCGCGGGATGGGCGAAAATGAATTCAGACAAGGATTAAGAGTTATAGTTTAATGAAACGTCAGAGTTTCCGCGCTTCACGCGAGATGGGCGAAAATGAATTCAGACAAGGATTAAGAGTCGAAACCGGTACAATGAATCGTCTTCTTTCTCTAATAATTTAATGAAGTGTCAAAGCTTCGGGAGGGAGGGGAACTGAATTCAGACAAGAACACGATACAACGAATCGTCTTCTTAATTCTCTAATAATTTAATGAAACGTGAAAGCTTCCGTGCTTTGCGTGGGATGGGCGAAAATGAATTCAGACAAGGATTAAGAGTAATGATTTATTGAAACGTCAAAGCTTCCGCGCTTTGCGCGGATTGGGCGTAAATGAATTCAGACAAGGATTAAGAGTCGAGAACGGTACAACGGATCGTCTTCTTTCTCTAATAATTTAATGAAGTGTCAAAGTTTCCGCGCTTCGCGCGGGAGGGGGGGGGGGGGGACTGAAAAATAACTTAGTTCCCATCCCCGGGTTTATAGGGTTAAATTTGTAGACATTTGGACATTGGCATTAATATATTTGTCGGTATATTTGTTGCTCATTTTGTGGGTAATCGGTGGCCTCTATATACACCCTCCCCACTCCCCCACTGACACAGATCTAGCGACACCCCTGATAACGACACAGTTTATACACTCGAGAAATGTTTTGCTAGTACTACTGATGAAGTACCGGACCACCGTCTTTGTGCATTGTGCGGCATCGAAGCATATACAACTTTTCTATAACTTATAACCAATCAGAAGGCCTAGTTTTTTTTCCAGGAAGTGCCGGTGGACATTAATGCGCCAAATGTGGTTCTCAAAGAGGGAAAATAGACGAAGATAGAGATAGAGAGGAGTAAGTTTGAGAAAGAAAGAGAGGGGAGAGAGAGGAAGATAGAGAAAGGGGGACAGAGAGAGAGAGTGAGAGAGGGGGAGAGGGAGAAAGGGAAAGGATAACATATGAGTAATTGTACGTAGCAGAAGAATATCTCAAGCAGCGATATGATAGCAAGAGTAAAAGAGGGAGGTTGAAAATAAAGGAAAGTGGAAAGAAAGAAAATGATTCATCTCTAAGTGACCAGGAACCTTCATGTCGTCTCCTAAGGGATAACCCGCGATTGAAGTGACCAGATTTTGTGAAGGCCTGGGCATTTTTTTTTTACAAAGATGAATCCTTCTAAATACTAGTCTCCTATGTGTGTATTCCAGCGCTTCATTGTAAAATGAATAAGCTGAATCCATGATTAAACAAAGGGCATGTTTTTGCACTCTCTCAATTTCACGAGTTCGGGAGAAGGTAAGACCCGAGTGCTAAACGGGGGTAGCATATGAGGGGGCGAATGAAACCTATATAAATGTCAACAAATCACAGATATGGAGCCGAAACGGAATTAATATTTTTGTTTAATTCTTTTTCATATTCGATCCGGTAGAAACCACCCATATCAAGAAATTAGATAGATGCATTTATGTTAATTACAAATTGATCAGAAAACATCACACAGAGAAACACAGCGAAGGCTACAATTTCAATGCAATTTAATCAAATGATATCAGAATATAGTACATAAAACAAACAAATTCGTCCCAAATGTTAAAATTTAAAATGTTCTAGGACATGGAGCTGTGTAGGGCAAAAAAAAAATTCATGATGTAGCAATGTCCTCTCTCCATACTTCTTTTTCCTCTAATATACATTATGCATATGATGAGTTGACCATATATTGCAAGAGAAGAAGTGATGATGTATTATCTTGGATTTAAACACTACATAGTTTTGGTGACTGCGCTGCCTATTATGTTAATATCAATATATGAAAATGTATTTCAAGGATCAGAATTGTGAAAACAAAAAACACAAAATACAAAAAAGACCTTAGAATGAATTACCCCTCGACACCAAAATCTTTCACCCCAATGAAGTTCCATTTAAAAGAACAATTGTAATATCTACCTATCATACTAATATCAATATATGAAAAAGCATTTCCGGGAGAGAAAAATGTGAAAACACATTAAAAGAGCATAAAATATCTCAGAATTTGATTGCCCCTGAAGCCATAATCTTTCTACCCCATGAAGTTCCTATAAATGCACACTTTATTATTAGTTTCATCATTTATGTGAGACACCATAGAGGGAATTTTGTATACTTTTGTGAAAGTAAAGAGTACAAATTATACAATTTTAATTTAGGTATAGAAGTGGTATCAACCCCTGAATAAAGATATGGCACAGAAATTTCTGCTCTTTCACATATCTTAATCATGTTCACATGAGAATAATCTCTACACAACTGCTAACTTAATAATAATAATAAAGAACGTTCTTCAAAACTAGAAATGTTAGTGTCCTGTTATAATATAAAATGATTGATGAAAGAAAAATGAGGTCTTGACATGAGCTAAATTACATTAATTCATTAATTAATTAAACAAATTCCCTAAAGTACTTATGGAACCAGTGAATCAAGGTCGTGTTTCTAATGTTTGCATTGACATTTGTGAGTGAATTTTAATGGTTGACATCACTTTCATTCTTTCAAAATGAATAAGAAACTTATTATACTGGGCTTCGATCATTACATGATCTGGTTCTTGGATTAATCTGATTTGATCTTGTTATTAGGTTCTCCAACTATTGGAAGGTGTAAATCTTGAATCTCTAAAAAAAAGTCTCAATCAAGTAAATTTTGGTAACATACTATCATACAATATGTGAACTACCAAACAGTAAAATTTATTTACAGAAACTCTGTGAAACAATTATACGATATGTGAACTACCAAATAGTATAATCAATTTCTCGAATCTCTATGAAGAAAAGATGATTTTTAGCTCGTGACTTATTAATACGAATCACTACATGATGCATGTTTGAGGAAAGAAAAAAAACTGTTAGTATGTACCGAGTACAGTTTCTCCAACTAACTGAGCCATAGTTCTGTTTGTAATACGTATACTGAGTAATGACATATGAAATGAGAAATTAATATATGAGAGAATATTCCATATTGGTATTCTTTCAAAGCAAATACAACTTTCCTGGTCTTGATAACAGGATTACAATCACCCTGTACCTATTTTTAACGACGCAACTTCTGCTTTGATTAAAAAAAGAGAAAGAATATTGTCCAGATATAAAGGATCTTTTTATACTTGTGTTATCATATCGTTTTAAGAAGTACTTCTGATATGATCATAAAAGAGAAAAGGGTAAACAGAAACATTTTTTCTTTAGTTTCTACATTGTGGTATCTTATTTGTGACACTTTATTATTAGATAGACAACATTAGGAATAAACTACATCTAATTATTTATTGCAGCAATTACCATAAAACAATAAACTTTTTCAATTACAGTGGTCTATAAATGGTTATTTGTAGAAAAGGCATTCATCTCTAGTCTCGATATCTGATTACATTGGGTGATCATTTCATGCACAAATAATTAATAGGCAATTATAATACGATTTCATATGATCATAAATATTTCAGCATCTCCATAAGCAAAAGTTCATTTAGGATTACTGAATATAAATATACTTATACAGTAGGCTTACGGTTGCAACATGTGAGAGAGGGGGGAGGACCCGGCCCCCACTCAGTGTCAAAGGGAGGGTACGTGTATGCATGTTCCCTCCCTTTGAAAGCACCCCCCCCCCCTAAATCTGTGTGTGTAAAGTCAATATGGGTGATTTCTTGTGTATTACGAGCCAGACTTTGTTGCGTGGGATTTTGGGAACATGAATGCGGTCCTTCCGTATTCCGGGGGGGGGGGGGGGGGGGGGGGGCGAGGGGAGGATTGGGGAGTCCTGAAAAGGACTGTCGGTAATCATCCTTCTTGAGTGTGTGTAAATATACTTCTACATTAACAAATGAATGAAAGGTGCGATCATCATTATAGGGGGGGGGGGGGAGAATTGGGGAGCCCTGAATAGGACTGTCAGTAATCATCTTTCTTGAGTGTGTGTAAATATACTTGTACATTAACACTGAATGAAAGGTGCGATCATCATTATATCTTTACTATTAATTTTCATAATCTTGGCATAAATGGGTACCTGATATGCTTGAGCGCTATTTGGCAGCTCGGCTACGACCAGGGGTAATATGTGTAAAGCGCCATGAGCGTCAGAACCTGATGGTTACTGGCACTATATCAATAACCATATTATTTATTATTTTTATTATAAAAGAACAACATTCATGGATGCTCCTACCCAAACACTCCCACCATGTTTTTTTTAAATGCGTAAAATGAATTGCAACTGCGCACAAAAAAGGACTCGCATGTATTCACTGAGCTCTGCGTTACAAGATTCAGAAAAGTGTAAAGCGTATTACACTTCACGTCATCATAAAAGAAGCGATTTTGCCAAACAAACCTTAATGTAACTAAATTCTTAACTTAAACCCTAAACCAAACACTCTACCTGACCCAAAACCTAACCCTATATCTAACCTACAACCCAATTGCAGCCCGGCCTACCCCTATATCTATGATGAAATCTAACCAAGAGAAGCTGTTGTCTGAGCATATGTCAGAGTCCCATCATAATACAGTTTGCATTTATGCATGATTGTGCTGGCTTAGAAAATGTTTAATTGACCAGATAAGACAGAATAGCAGATGACTTACGTGAAAATCTATCGGAAATGGATACCAAACAAAAAATTGAACAAGTGTCTATTTGGATGTTCAATTCCATTCAAAGCTTTAAAAGCGATCAAGTCTAGCTCTCACCTATCTATCACCTATCTATTGTTGAAGTTAGTGATTTGGCCTATATGATTTCAAATTATTCAATATAATAATAATAATAATAATCTGGATTTATATAGTGCTTAATACAAAATACTGTCTCTAAACGCTTCACAGATATCATTGCCCCAGCCATCAGATTCTTTCAAGCAGAATGCGCAACATCTCCACTTCCTGGGTAGTATTCCTACCATATGGTCACTGTGAGGGCATATGGCAATTACTACATGAACACAAAGGCTTTTGTCTTGAGGAGACTGTAGCATGTGTCCATCTAAAAATGTGCATGATTCAACACCATCTTGAGATTATAGCTTGCGTCCATCTAACGTCTAGCAGTTAAAAAAAATAAACATTTCAGATAATGTACACATCAATATTTAGGCTGATTTTAATTGTACAGGAATGTCCCTCAATCCGCTTTCTTGAATATTAATACAGTATCAATGACAATTATGACAGTTTGGATGACACGGCTGCCCATTGACGCGGCAACGACATCCCCCTGTTATATCTCCAGTACCCTGTGAGGACAAAAGGAAGAGGGGGGGGGGGGGGGAGAGAAAGAGACAAAGTTGATATCATGTTATGTTCTCCAATCAATATACATCATCAAGTTAATTTCGATATTCAACAGTCTTCTTTTTTTTCAAAGTGATATGTTTTGAGCATCAAATATTTGTAACATTATAATCAGTTAAAATGAAACAAAGATTTAAATATCCAACTGTATGAAAACCACCTTGAGTTAAAAATAGTCTAATAGAACCAGTTTGTACAATCAATTATCAGTGATTTAACAGAACACATATTGGCTTCAGGTTTTTTATGTCTCTTATCTTTGACCCTGGAAAGTGAGACTACCTAAATTTTCGCATCTTGTCTTAGACTTGTGATCCTAGTTCTTGACTACACACTGCCCAGTATTTAGAGAACCCTCTGGTCCCATCTACTGTTTTCTGTGAAGTGATTCTACTTGGTACTGTCTATAGAGTACCGAAGCTGTGACATCATAAAATTCTATTTTAGAATGTCTCAATTTTTTTTCCCTTTATTTTGATATGTGAATATGGTTATGAGCCAGAGCAATATAACACTGAGTTCCTAGTATAGGACATCTATTTATTCAGATGGTCATATCTCAGCCAGTACTTTACATATTTAATTGGTTTTCGACATTCAGACATCATTTTTTATGCTCTTTCGGAAAAAAAGAAAACATTGAGAAATTCCAAAAGTAGATTTTTGATGACGTCACACTAAGACCATGGAACAGTCAAAACATTTCATTTTTGAAAACAGTCTTAATATTTCCAACTTGTTCATATTCATTGGTCCTTTGTTGATCTACGCTATCAACATATAGCTAGATCCGAGGTACTGGTAGTTTTTTAGCAATATTTAATAATGTGCTCTCAGTCAATTTTCAATTTCGTACCATCGTTTTTTATAATGTCAATCATATTGTAAACATCACAATTCATTATTCGGACTGCAAGAATGTACTACAATTCTTCAATAAATCTCTGAATGACTACATGCATTATAAGATTTGTATACTTCTCTTTTTTGATTCCTTTTGTGTGAATATATTTCTCTTGTTATTCATGCTTGTACAGCGCATAGAGAAACTTTGTTTGTTATGTGCTCTATAAATATTATGTTTTTATTATTTCAAATCATACATTTTCATTTCTTTCATTGACTTACCCCTTTTCCCCATCGAGCTTGCTTCGTTACCCAGCAGATCTCCATCTGGCAGACCGAACATTTAATCCAATCACAACCTCCTTTCTTCTGCACAATGATACTACAATTAGGGCACTTCATGGCCTCTCCACTTCTCACCAATTCCTACGATAAGAATTAAAAAGAAAAAATGTTTTTAAAATTTGTAAAATAGGAATAAAAAGCACATTGCAAAGCAGGCAGAATTACTGAGATGCTCTTAGATAACAAATACCTTAATATTATTAGGGGATAGGGGGTACCACCATTACCCTTTCTGGTATTTAATCTTGATTAATAAAAGTATATTTATAGCTGAATTGTGTATCGCGATCAAAAGTCTTAATATTTGTTTCCATTATCAGTCTATACTTTTGCTCTTGCTTTCTTTTATTATGTATTGCACTATTTCACTATTCATTAAGTTGACTGCTGTTGCACATTGTATTTTAATTGTACTATGTAATACAGGGCTCTTATGCAAAGCAATGCTGTAGACACTACCCTGTATAAAGAACATAGGATAAATACATTAATAAATAAATTCATACCTGTTGAAAGAAAGTCATGGATGAATGGTGGGAGAAAATTAAAACAAATTTGAATTCAGAAGGAGAAGGAGCAGCATGAAAAGGGAAAAGGTGAAGTGATAGAACGGGGGAGGGTGTATGAAATGAGGAGAGAAACAAAAAAATTAAGAAAATAAAAGAAGGTTGCAAATAAAAGTGAAGAAAAAGAACTGACTACACCGCGGTTCAAGGATACACAGATTAAGAGCATCTTCATTTGCCACATTCGACCCAGGTGAGATAAATGGGTACCTGGCAGAAATTAATTCCTTGAAACGCTGGAGTGCTGTAATGGCAGCTAGGCAAAGGCGGGGGTAATAATTAGTGCACCTCGGAATAGAATTTCAAGATAGAGGGCGCTATAGGAATGCCTTATTATTCATTATTATGGGAAAAGAATACATCACCTCCAGGGTTTCTTGCGTCTGCCTCGCCGACACATCATTCTGCGCCCTTGTTTTGAGATCCTCCTGGTATTGCTTACAGTCTATGCCTTCATGAATGGCTTTACATGTCAAACAGTTTAATCGTTTGCACAGAGGGCAGTTGAAGAAGTTGTTGTTGTCTTCGTAGAAGCAGAATCCCCTGCAGTCTGTTGTCTTGCAGTGGAAGCTGTTGGCCGCGCTGGACTCCGCCCGACGAAGACCGCGTTCCAGGTACTTCTGAAAGTTTTCTTCACTCAAGAGCTGTGACAACAGATGAAATAGTTTCATTTGAGTGAACGATGTGCTATAATATCACATCATCCCTTTGACTAAAGGATTCTCTCATACCTAATGGCTCAATAACAGATACCATCTAGCTCCTAAAGGCAATGATTTAAAGGGAAAAGACTCTCTTTCCCACAAAATATATCAACAAACATTTTGCAAGGACCAGAAAGCTAAGTTAGATCAATTTCTTTTGTCCGTTTGTTCAGAGAAAGGTGAGAATGAAAATATTGTGTCATCACTTGATTGTGTTGGCAGTGAATGCCCTGTCTCTCAGTACTTTGCCAACAGATATAGCATTCAAAATTTGACATAGAGTGTGAACTTAGCCATATAAAAATACAGCAGCTTCAAACAACACTCACAAATCACTAAAGTGTAGCATGTTTTTAACTGTATTACTGTACAGTGACTCACAGCACAATTGGATAGTTCCCATAATATTCTGTGTTCTGTACGTAGAGATTACAAGACTATAGTTTTCACTCTTGTGGGCTTAATATCCACCCTCTTCCATTTGTCATTTCAACAATTACAAATTGGTGGTCACACCGATCTGCAAGTACATGAAGATACTCACTGTTTTGATCTCTCTTTCAAGGACGTGCTGTGTGCAGGGGACGCCATTTTCCATCCCGGGGCACTTGACCAAGGCATCTGTTGACTGCATCACATGCTGGCTTACACATTCCCTGTTACAACAAAATATTGTTTGTGAGCAGCAGATTTTCGTAATCTATTTTTTTATTCCAAAGATTTACTTAATCACACCAGTACTGTATTTCCGTATGTCTTGTGATATAATTCGTATAAATTACTTTAAGAATATGTGGTAAAGAATTCGGTTTTACTGATTACTAGTGTGATAAACCTGACTTACATGCAACACGTATGAAAATATGCAAAAACCATGTTCCAATCATGATCCAGCCCTACCTGATTCCATCAATCACATCCACCAGGGGGGTGTTTCACAAAGATCCTAGGTCGAACTTAACTCTAAGTTGGACTTAAACATTATGGAGAGCCATTTGTAGCCTTAAAATAAAGTATATTCAAAAGCAAATTTAAGTATTTAAGACTTTTTATAAATTCTACATCAAGAACATGAAATCTCCTTGATAATAGAAAATATGAGTGACTTAAATGAATCAACATTTTATGCCTTTTAAAATAACTTTTAAAAAATATTTTCAAACATGCTGATGGCTTCCATAATTGCTATGTCCAACTTAGAGATAAGTTCAACTTAGGATCTTGTGGAACACCCCCTGGTTATACATTACAATAAACAAAGTCCTGATTCCTACAGACTAGCCTGAAAACTCTAATACCTGGCACAATTATGAAGACACTCGCAGAGCACTATACCTTCAGTGCAGGATCGCAGTCCGACGGGCATACAAAACAATCAAAGGATTCCCTGCAGAAACTCAATAGCCTCATGATGTTGTCTTACCTGCAGAATATGTGAAGGCATTCCCTTAGCACTACCCCTTCTCCAGATTCATAGTCCACAAGGCATACAGGACAGTCAAAGGGTTCTCGATTCAGGACCAGGTCTTGATCGTCAATCCTTAAGAGATCCTGATAGTTCTGAATCACCAGCTCCCTCTCCTTCTGTGTGTAGTGATATATATTTTGACTTCCAATTGTAAGGATGCAATATAGCTACACAATTATGTACTAAGTAGTCTTTGAAGTGGGAATTAATGAACTTGAAACTTGAACATGCACTGCTCAATCAGCTGAACCCTAATGATAATGCTGCTCCTAGCTTCGCAGCAAATTTCCACTTCTATTTGTCATAACAAGAGCCCAATCTGTCGCCATCTGATCAAATTTTTGTTGAAAACCAACTCGTATTCAGAAGCCTTTCAATTAACTTTAAATCTAAGCATATCAGGAGCTTTAGTAGTGCAGTAAAATATATACTGCATGTTGGATAGTTTCTGCGCTCTATAAAAATGTATTATTATATTATTCGTGTGGGTCCATACTGTTGCTTTCTCAGGAGTTTTCCACCAATCTTCATCGTTTCTCTGCCTCATTGCACAAAATTAACTCTGATTATTTTTATAATACCTTTGTGAATCTGCTGGACCCTTATGAGTATGACTGTAATATTTCTGCCTATATCTCTACCATCTGTCCCTTCATTCGAAAAGGGACTTAAAACATATTTTTTTGTAATCCAGATTTTTAGGATTCTGTAAGTTTTCATTTTCATTTTGTGTAGAATTCTTCTTGTAAGCGCTTTGGGTTGCTCTGGGAAAAGCGCAGTATATAAAAAATAATAATCATAAAAATAATAATAATAATTGCATAAAAAGAACTCTGACAACTAAAGTCAAACCTGCTTTAGTGACCACCTGTCTACAAAGACCTGCTTGTTTCCCTTGAAAATGGTTTCTCATTGAAACATGTACTAAAGGAATCTGTCTACAAAGACCACTTGCTGTGTTCCCCTTGGGCGGTCGCTATAATCAGGTTTGACTGTACAAAGCACTTGACCTTTTGGCTCTGTCACCTTCTTGATTAAAGGACTCTTTACAAATATGACCTGGCATTAAACCTTCCCTCTTGTCTCCTCAATACCAACAATAGTTCTTCTTTCAACAAAATCATTTGCAAAATTTGGTATAACTTGACCTCTCCACCTGAGATCTTTCTTTCTAGACATGGTGGAAAATATCCAAACTTTGAATTCTCCTTTATAAATCTTAAACAAGCAATTCTAAGACTCCAAAATATGTGTTCAGACTTTTGGACCCTAGATGCACGGATTACATCAAATGAAATGTTAGACTGCTCACCTCTAAAAAAGCCTGCTCCTTCTCTTCCGATTCTTTCTGAAAGGCCCTCTCCGACGGGTCTATTGAGTAGGAGCCTTCTGTAGGAACCGAGTATGCTTCGGGTCGTGCAGTGGTGCAAGCCTGGCATCCCGGTATGAGAGGGGGGTTGACCAGGGTGCAGGCTGTACACACCCATCCAACCTAAGCAAAAAAATAGCACAGGAGATGGTTTGAAGAAATACTTTAATGCTAACGAAACGTCATTTACCTAAATAAGGCATTGAATACTAGTCACATACCACTGGTAATGATAATGACAATGACAACAATAAAATTGGACAATGAAGACACAACAACAACGAATACCATTGTGAGACAGATTTCATTGTTATGGATATTGGCTATATGTGAATAGCCCTTAATTTGTCTAAGATTCTTTGACTGAAGCATTAACATAATTGTAACTCTTGTTTTTTAATGTTACACTGTAATGTGATTGTAGTGTAAAACAATATGATTATTTATTTATTTTTCTGCAAAAAAAAATGTAACGCATATTCTGTATTTAAAATCTTTGTGTTTTCTGACCTATATAACTGATCAAGATTTTAAAAAATTGTAACTCCTAACCATCATCATGGAAACACTTACAAAGATTCAAATATTCGAATCCCTATCACCAATCATTCAAGGAGAAACAAGTCAATGCAAAGCGTAGCATCCCCTCGCAGGGTACAAGTGGCCTATATATGTCAGAACAAGTTACCTCCATTGGACTATACTATTATATTACTAGGCAAGGAAGTTAACCACATTTTCACATATATAATTAGGTGTTTTTGCATATTTAATAAGCTATGACCTTTCAATTTTGACCTACATACTCCAAAATTGAACTTAGGCTGTGTTTTGATACCATGAACCTTCATATCAAATTTCATTAAAATCCGTCAAACAATACTAAAGTTATGGATCGGAAACCAGATTCGCATATTTAATGAGCTATGACCTTTGACATATATACTCCAAAATTGAACTTAGGCTGTATTTTGATACCATGAACCTTCATATCAAATTTCATTAAAATCCGTCAAACAATACTAAAGTTATGGATCGGAAACCAGATTCACATATTTGATGAGCTATGACCTTTGACCTACATACTCCAAAATTGAACTTAGGCTGTGTTTTGATACCATGAACCTTCATATCAAATTTCATTAAAATCCGTCAAACAATACTAAAGTTATGGACCGGAAAACAGATTCGCATATTTAATGAGCTATGACCTTTGACCTACATACTCCGAAATTCAACTTAGGCTGTGTTTTGATACCATGAACCTTCATATCAAATTTCATTAAAATCCGTAAAATAATGCTAAAGTTATGGATCGGAAACCAGATTCACATATTTAATGAGCTATGACCGTTGACCTACATACTCCGAAATTGAACTTAGGCTGTGTTTTGATACCATGAACCTTCATATCAAATTTCATTAAAATCCGTCAAACAATACTAAAGTTATGGATCGGAAACCAGATTCGCATATTTAATGAGCTATGACCTTTGACCTACATACTCCGAAATTGAAATTACGCTGTGTTTTGATACCATGAACCTTCATATCAAAATTGATTAAAATCAGTCAAACATTACTAAAGTTATCGATCGGAAACCAGATTCGCATATTTAATGAGCTATGACCTTTAACCTTTGACCTACGTACTCCAAAATCGAACCTAGCCTGTATTTTGATATCATGTACCTTTACATCAAATTTCATTAAAATCAGTCAAACATTACTGAAGTTATCGGTTGGAAACCAAATTTGTGACGGACGGTCGCACAGACGGACGGCAGCGTTTTTATATCCCCTCTGACTTCGTCGGCAAGGGAATAATAATTCTTCTGGCCATGTAACCCTTGACCTCATGCCATTGACTCTACATGAATTTTGAATAAAGTTGATACAGTTATTCATAAAGCCATAGACTGTTCACTTATTTACCATTTTTTCTCATCTCATAATTTACCTTGTTGTGAATAGGTAATGCTTGTCAGATTATAGAGAATTCCCATCGGATATGAAGCCGGAATAACGCCTAAACCTCTCAACACTGCACCTTGTTCCCATTCATTTAGCATTAACCTTAGGCTTTAAAACAAAACAAAAATTGTATTGCCCTTTGCGACCAACCCCAAAATCTTGAAATATTCGGTCGGCTTTTTAAAAAAGTTTATATTTTTAAACCGTTTTTTAGAGAAAAAAAATATTAAAGCATTAAAAACTGAGAAATATCAGCACAAAAGGGAGATAAAAAAAAAAAAAAGGATTTCCGACCGACCCATGTTTTGGCACCTAAAGGGCAATACAACATCTTTTTTTCCTTTAGGCCTTACTGTAAAGGCTTGCAATTTGTATCCCACTATTGTGTCTGACTACGACACTTCCCAAACTCAACTCACCTCCATTGCCGTTGGTTTCTTCTTCACCTCAGGCACTCTTTCAACCTGTGGAGACCTTGGACCTGAAGACCACCTATCCGAGGAACTGCTTGTCGATGGTGCAAGTCTTTGTATCGAGTCTGGTTCATGCAGTGGGGGAGATGTGACTCTGCTATGTGAGGTCCGCAAAGTACCGCGACCTTCTGTGAAGTTGTTGGAGGTCCTTTGTAGGGTTTGGGGTTCTAAAAAAAAAAAAATCGCAAGAAATTCCTTCATTACATTTCATAAAAAAAAAAGTCAGTAATTTTTTTTGCTTTACATAACCTTTCTTATTAAAAAAATTAGAGGCATTTTATCATTCAAGTTTCTGATTTTCTTCTGTGTTCATAATTATCGGTACTTTTTCAAGCCGTCACTTTTAACATCTCACTTTCTTCCACCGACCTGTTCACAGTTCGGTCCACTCATTAAAGAGGTTTATCTTGACCGATGGTTTACAGCTCCATAAGGCCCCCCAAAAAAATCATTTGGTTGTCCTCGACCGCCCGCTCGTCATTTTCGGGCTGCTCGTATTTTTAAATTTTTTTAAATATATATATATATATATATATTTTTTTTTTTATTCATTTTTTTAATTTTTTTTTATTTCATTTTTTAATTTTTTAATTTATTTTTTATTATTATTATTATTATTATTATTTTTTTTTTTTTTTTTGGGGGGGGGGAGCAATCTTAAATGCCAAACATACCATTTTATGCATTTGCAAGGATCAAAATGGGTCCCTTTGCCAGTTTGGTCTTTTCAGTACGCAATTAGGTATTTATTAAACTTGCCATTTTTATTTTTCTATGTCAAAATGCCGTTCATTCAAATCAGGGTCTGAGCATTCTTAAACTCATTTTAGAGCCCATCTGTACTAGTTTACAGGAGGGATTAGACCACCCTGCAAGGTCACTGCACAGGTGGTTATCTCATCAAATCAGCTCTCAGTTAATATAAGATAAAGAGGATAATGGCAGACCAATGGTCACCGATTAGGCATTGTTTGCTACATAGAGGGCGCAAGTAGCTATAAGTAGTACAATGGAGATTTAAAAGGTGCCGTATTTCAAAGCCCATAATACTTTCTGTGTTGGTCTTGATATTTATTGTACATTAAACTAGTCTTTTACCATATTAAAGTGTTTTATAGACTTTGTTTGTTTAAATGCTTGACAATCCCAAAGATTTTTTTTTTTTATGGAAAAAAAATTATTAAAAAAAAAAAAAAAAAAAAAAAATCCGCCCGCCTGCCCCTACTCCAGAATAGCAATCAAGGACAACCAAACAATTTTTTTTTGTTGGCCTAAGCGTACTAAATGCAAGTCCTAATGTCCAACATTCTGGCAATGATTCTTGTGTATACTTATGCTAATTCAACTTAAATCTGCATCTATCAAAAGCAAATTATTTGGATTTAGCTTTTAAGCAAAAGTATCATTCAGTAGTAGATTACCTTTTGTCCTATTTAGTTCTGGCCTACTGGTATGTCTTGGATGTTTTCGCTCCTCAGAGATAGCATGCTTCTCAATCTCTAGCGCATGCTTTGTAGTGTTGACCTTTAAAGCCGAGGTCAAATAGAGGTAAAGGGTTGCACCAGAAGACGAGATTCCATTGGTTGCTAGTGTCTCGGTGTCTTTAGCGATGCGGCCCCCAATAAGCCAATTTTGGACTGGCGTTGGAAGAGCGTATGTGAGACAAGTCTGTAAGTAATCAGTAGAAATAATTCGGCAAATTGAAATTCAAGGATATTATATGTAACTTAAACATTGTGTATGACCTTCAGCTAAATTTTTCTATGATAAAAACCCCAAAATAATAGGAAAAGAAAATGTTCTAATGAAAATATGCTTCTATTTCTAATACTACTTCTTACATTACGTTCTCCCAAACCCTCAACCATCCCCACCCCCCCCCCCCCAACCAAAGAGACTCTAAGAAGTTTTTGCAGAAAAAAAAATAGATGTAATGTACACATAGTATTAGTTTTTTCAGTTCAGTTTGTTTTATTATCATATCGTAGCTTCAGCTGAATTACATGACAATATAAAGCATAAGCGAGAAACTTGAAACAGACCGCGACAACTTGGAACTATCTTTTTCTCACACATACAAGATAACTGATAAAGGTGATGGCCAAAGATATTAACTTGCTAAAGTGGGTTATTCTTGTTGGTTTTGAATGTCCATGAAAACAAATTCTGGCTACACTTGTAAACTCAGTGAAGTAATTACTTTCTTCCCTGTTTTTATTTTTACTCACCATTTTCTTCAGACCAGCTATCGTTATATTCGATGGCACTGACATTCTTAATTTTAATTTCGATGAATCTTTGTCTTCAACTTGAACATGGATCCTGCAAATGAGAAGGGAAATCATCTTTTTCATGAACGTGAATTCCAAGGTAATATGAAAGATGAAATCACCATTTAAAATATCATGAGTTTGCAAGCATTTCTCAATATTGTCAGGCTTTAAAAAGAATTGTATTGCCCTTTGTGACCTACTTGGTTGGCTTTTTACTGAATGTTTTTTTAAACCATTTTTTAAGAAAGAAAAAAAGTTTAATGAATCAAAATATATGTACGGTGTAAAAGCATTAAAAACTGAAAAATATCAGCCCAAAGAGGAAAAAAAATCAACACCAAAAAAAAAAAGAAAAAGAAGAAAAAAAATCTACCGACCGTCCGACCCAGGTGTTGGTAGGCACCTAAAGGGCAATACAACATCTTTTTTGTGAGGCCTCATCAAAGGTACATATATGTCAAAGGATAGAAATTGTTTTAAATCCTTTTAAAGGTAAAGACCAGTATTGGAAACGCCCCAATTTCAAAAAATGAAATGGAAGGTCTCATTACCAATCATGTGAAAGAATATGTTTTGACTAATACGTGATGATAAAACATTCGCCGGGAAACCCGCCTACTAATTCATATATTTGGTAAATTTGTTTCTCTCATGGTCTGTGAGAGATATAGGGTAGTCCCATATACATCTTTCTGTGTATAGTGCTTGTAACTTTATGAAGAATGGGCCAAATTTTTTATCATTTTGATGATTCCAGAACCTTGCAGATGCTAGATGCTAGATGATCAACCTTTTCTGATCGATTCCACAACGTTTCTTTCACAATGCAATCGCATGACCATAACTGGTCTTTACCTTTAAGTTTGATGATAATTTTTTAGTGAAATATCAATTCACATCAGTTTACTTAGTCATTCATTGATGTCTTGAACTTATCATTGTCTATAGACTCATAATTCACAACCATTCACATTATCCAGTAATAAAAATATATATCTTATGAAGACAATAACAACTCTGAAAGAGATGCTTAGTGTAAAATAACCATGTGAGAATTAAATTTCATTATCAGGTAGCTATAACAGTATTCCAAATTATTGGGGTTAGATCTTCTAACATTTATCATTTTTGCAATATCTAATAATGGGAACTAATCTACAAACGGATATTTTCACTAAAAACTTGATAATTTCCATGAAGAAAAATTTGACATTCAAGTCCAGCTATCGTTACATTGGATGGCACCAACATTCTTAATTTTAATTTCGATGAATCTCCATCAATGTAAGCTTTAAAAAAACATCAGAAAAATATTGGAAATATGGAGGACCATACAAAGAAGACCGGAGATGGGGAAAACAAATGAAGATAAGAAAAGATAAGAAAAGATATAAGAAACTAGTAGGGGCACTAACGATATTTCACTGCTTGAAGAAACGGTAGTACCAGCTGTTTCAACCAAGATACTGAGCTTTGGTTGGTGATTAGCGAGGTTCCCAGCCCAGATCTCAGCGTTCTTCACATCACCAGCCTGTATTGATGACTTTAAAAGTTCTACCATTGTTTCTGTTGATGGAAGAATATGATACATGAATTTAGCACAAGGTAAATTTACATTGTCTTTTGTGGGCAGTGAATTTTGGAATAGAGCTATTAATGTCAGATTAACACGGTATATTTCGGAATTCTGTTACAAGTCATTTGTTGAAAAAATCATGAATGAAATATCTAGTTAAATAGTCTGCATATATACACAAATTATATTGTACATTATCATTTTGTATATTGTAAGACATTGTTAAGTATTCTTATTTTTGTAAAGTATCGATACTAAATTCATTATTCTTGATTTGTTACGTTTTTTTTAACTGATTTGTACCAAAATACTTTGTTTAATAGCTGTTTAAGAGGTTAAAGGCTCGACTAGCATATGTGCTGTTATCTGGCCCCTCTTACCAATCAATAGTTCTCTTCTATATATGTAAACACATTGTATGAAACTCTGTATTGCTGTTGGTAAATCAAAAATCAAAACAAATCAAATAAGAACATTGCAAACTGACGAAGGAAATTAATAGTGCTTCCACTGCATCTGTCAGTAGTAGTAATCATTCTACACATCCCTAGCCATGGCAGTTGTTTGTATTAAACCAATGTTCAGTATGGGTCGATCACTTCCAAAAGTCAATTCATCCCATTTCCTTGGAATTGTATGCAAATTTGACAATCCTTAACCTTGTACCATGAAACAGGGTGAATATGAACACAAATTATATGTGTTCTGTGGGAATGATGCAGACCCTTGTCATTCCTTTCATTAATGATATATCAAGCATGAAACGAGTCTGCTTTATTACTATGCAGAGAAAATATGTCTCGAAATTATCAAATGGGGGGGGGGGGATATACATGTGTATATATATATATATATATATATATATATATATATATATATATCTTTCCCCCTAGTGTGTCCCCATTACCAAGTTTTGCAGTAGATCAGGGCCTTCCACAACTAAAATGCTCTACTGAAGAATAATAACTCATTAAATTCTGAATTATCTCATTCCCTTTAACTGTAAGGGGGGGTAGCATGATGAGTCTACGTATCTTTCCTGTGGCTTGACTTGGGGCCAATCGGGTATGAAAAGACTACGCGACCGAAGTATTCACGTGCATGCAACATACGCAAAACCAAAGCGTGAAGAGAACTTCGGTCTGTTTCGCGAACGCTATAGTGCACGCTGACCGTTAATCAAGTCCATTCGTTTACGTGCAGTTTTCCAAAAGAAGTGGTAGATGGCGTTAACCAGTATTTGCCATGCTACACCCCTTTAATACAGGAACCAAAGGCTATCGTAGGCAAGTGTTTACGAAGGTATCAAGTGAACTTACGGACATCAATGTCGTCTCCTCCATTACCCATAGGTGTTGACATAGGAACTCTGTCGTTCTCCGTCTTGGATCCTTTCTTCTTAATCGTTGCTCCTCCCCCTCCTCCTCCTACATCATTGGATCCCTGTTGGCCTGGAAACCTGGCTGCCATTGGAGCTACTCCTCGTTTACCTGGAGGAAGGGGGTGGGGTGGGGGTAAGAAGAAAGAAAAATATGGTTTAATTGATTTCAGGAAGTACTGGAGATGATGTAGGCTACTCTCCTGTAAGTCACTGCTGGAGTCACTGGAAGGGCAGTTAGAACGTGCAAAATCTGCTAAATGGAGTGAAAAATAGGCAGAGTTAAAAGAATTAATCTCTTGAGAGCCAGAAAGTCATCATTAAGTCAATGCAAAATGTCCTTCTGGCTTTAAGCAGAATATAAAATGATATGTCAAGTTTGAACTACCTCATTAAATTGTGCTTATCTGAAAGAACGATTCAAGTTTGAGCCTTTTAATGGAATAATATATTTTTTTCAAATTTGGTCCAATGCCTATCAATTGACATTGATCTATGTCACTAATAAGTGTGGTAGACGTACTGATATAAACAATTGCAATTACATTGGAATTGCATAGCAATCTGTCCAAAACATTAACTATTACGTTTTAATATGCACATACTCAGATGAATTATTAAAGATAAACTAAAAGATACTACCTGACACTAGCAAAAATCATTACTGATAGTTTTTCTTTCCTTCAAGAATATATTTTGACAAGAATTCATGATAATGAAATTAGGCTGTTTACTAGAATATGACGGACATTATATGTGTGAGGTTCATGTATGGAATAAGTTCAATGTTCTGTTCAAGTGCTGCTTCGATAAACGACTGTAAATGACAACATGAAACAGTATAGCATAAACAACTCAAGTGGACTTTGGCATTCAATACTTTTAAAATGCTCATCTTATCTTACCTACTTGAGCATTCAAACCTCAAGTGTTCTGTTTTATTTCAATTTTCCTTCTTACTTCCTGAGCAGGCAAATGATTGTAATTACAGTCAAACCTATCTATTAAGGCTACCCAAGGGAAACAAAAAAAAGTGACCACTATAGACAGGTGGCTTTTCTGGACATGTTCTACGATACCGGTACATATTTCTTCCTATGGTGGCCTCTATAGACAGGCTCTATAGACTGGTACATCTTATAGGGAAATATAGCCATCTACTATGTGAATGTATCTGGAAATAGCCTCTGAATCAAGTCATCAAGCATTAAGTATACTATTCAATCATATTTGTACATTTATTTGGGTGTTTCTGTTCTTTCGCCTAGCACATAACAGCGTCGCTATTGCAGTAACCCCACACAGTAATATCTTACAGGTGAATATTTTCACTTGACCATGTTTCGTGGAGATGAAAAGTAAAAATTCAGATTGAATTCACATGCATGTTTCAAATTGTGTGATAAAATCATAACCTTCAAATTTTCTGTTAACAGCCAAAAAAGCATTAATTAAATGCAGTCAAACCTGCTTTAGTGACCACCTGTCTACCAAGACCACATACTTATTTTGTTTCCCTTGAAAATGGTTTCTCATTGAAACATGTACAGGAACCTGTACATAAAGACCACCTGCCTATAAATACAACCTTTCTTGTCTCCCTTGGGTGGTCTTTATAGACAGGTTTCACAGTACTATCATTTTATATAGAACGAATGCCCTTCTGGCTCTCAGCACACAAAATATGATAAAGTGTGAAAAAAAAACTGACTTGTCATTCCGATTCGTCCTTGGACATTGACGGCACCGAATATCAATTGGAATTGCTGTCCCTCGTCCAAGCTGCTGAAAAGCATCAAATGGCGACTGCCGTCTCTGTTCAAGAGGAACTCAAACTCCTGCGCTGTGTGATTCAGAACGGATATGTCATCTAAATTTTCGCTGATGATAGGTTGAGATCGTGGCTGAAATGCAAAAGAATCAAAATGAAAATGAAAATTACTCTGGCACTTATATTTCCATACAAGGAATTAACACACAAGACTTGTTTTTTTAATGATGTTTTGCAGAGATGGTGAAATGTACATTGTATATACTGGTATTGAGTCTAATAATGGTCCAAAAGCAATTTCTTATTTCTGCCTGTTATTGCGTTACATTTTCTTAATTTGATAACATGACCTTTTTTTTTAAACTTACTCATAAGACACTCGCCTTTTTAACTTTAAACATTGGTAATAATATTACCATTATATTTTTTTAAAAGTCCCTAATCTCTGGCAAAAAGACCTTCTAAAAAAAGGGGGGAATTTGATTCATTTGCAGCAAACATTTTTTTCTCCAATGAAGTTACTTACAAATGGAAATAAAAATGTCAAAACTTCTCCACTACTTCTTTATTTTAGAGACACAAAGTTCATTAAAGTATACTTACTCTATCATCATTGTGCACTACACGGATGGAGTAGCCCCCATGCTTGTGATTAACAAGCTGTAGCTTGACCGGGGCATTTAGGAGACCCCCATCATAACCGTTTTTAGCCGGTGGGCTCCCGTTTGGATCTCGCCTCCTAGTCTCCGGGTAACTGCTTAAGAAGCCTCTTCCTGAGAGAACGACAGTTATCCCAGATGTGTGGCCTCGTGACAGACTTGAGTGCATTATACGACGGTCAGTATAGCAGATGGATCACGCTTTGTAAAGAAATTGGCAACCTCCTGAATGTTTTTTGTTTTTGCTTTAATATCTTGGGTCTTGTTTTTATCAGGTCTAGCTGGTTTTTGGAATGTTAATCAATGTTCCTGGTACAACAAGTCTCTCTAGATTCGTAAGTTCATAAAGAAGGTGTAATAAGGATAATTGAGAGAAAGTTTAGACACCAATCTGTATTGTGGATTGGATTTTTCAAATCTGAAGGGACAGGGGAAGGCAAGGGAAGGGCAGGGAAGGCAGGGAAGGCGGGGGAATTTGTCGAGACTGATTTCCTACAGGTAGTTTGATGGTAACTTGTTGTTGGTAGAAGGGACTTCTCATATAATTATATTGCCAACAAATGCTCTTCACCTGCATCAAAATAAAACAAAAGATACGATTGATTGATTAATGCACTCTCTCAAAGAAGAATAAATTAGAAATGAATCTTTGACATATATATCATATGAGTATTTTATACGAAAAAGCATATTCAAGCATGAGAAAATTTACAAAGAAGGGCCACAAACTTGGTACCTGAGTTTAAGGCTCTTCCATATGAGCAAAGGCTACAGTATATCATCATTTCATTGGTATGACCAAGAGGTAGTGCCAGAATGTAAAAACTCTTTTTACATAAGAATGAGAAAACCCTGAAATACTTTAAATGAAGATCTAGTTCATGCACTCAGTGTCTACAATCTGAAAACGGTCTGGACACGTACTGGAGAACTTGTCAAGTTCAAATTCGACGCCAACCCACCTGTTCATGATCCGGCCAACTTCACGCAAAGAAGGAATTTGGAAATAAATTTAGAAGCTGACACCTGACTTCAGAAGAATTAGTAAGACTTCCACAGTCCTTTTCATTACTACACAAACACTCAAGAAAGAAAGATTGCTGACAGTCCTTTTCAGGATTCCCCTACCCCCCCCCCCTTTCTCTTACTTGGTGCAACCGTAAGCCTACTGTATATCCATATATTGCTTGCACAGATAAAGACATGTATTTCTTCTGCAGTATTGGTATTTTTGTGTCCACCAGTGCAACAAATGACATATTTGCTTAAACTTGAAAGCATTTACAAGCTCTCTCTCTCTCTCTCTCTCTCTCTCATTTCTCTCTCTCTCTCTCTCTCTCTCTCTCTCTCTCTCATTTCTCTCTCTCTCTCTCTCTCTCTCTCTCTCTCTCTCTCTCTCTCATTTCTCTCTCTCTCTCTCTCTCTCTCTCTCCTAAAAATTAGCTTTGGCAGAACATTAACAGATTCAAACACTGCATATAATTCACATGCATCCAGTACTAGTATGCATGTGTAGTTTATTAAATGCACTTATATATTTTTTTTTAAGGTTTTATTTCCACATTAACTGCATATGAAAAGAATTTACAAAGAAAAGCATATACAAGGTAACAAAACATGTACATAATATTTGATTGATACAACAGTAATAAAAACAATGTAATGGCAAGTCATTTAATACATATGATGCTAACAATTATTTGCAGTAATGAGGAGGAAACCTTGGAAGCATAATGCTTGTAATTAAGGTTCCCTTTACATAATACATTTGTTACATAATATATAAAACAAAAAACAAAACAAAAGAACAAAAACGGGTGTGTGGTGCAGCCAGCCAACAAGTGTTGATAATACCGATGGTCTCTATCATGATGACCTTACTCAATTTCATACTGGAGTAGAAGTTTATGTTTCAAGTGATATTTAAAAGTACTTAAACTTGGCAGCTGTCTGAGCGAAATGTCTAAGGAGTTCCAGTACACAGGACCAGTATAAATCAAAGTTTTTTGTTTTAGTAAAGTTCTCAGTTTGTGTAAGTGAAAAAAGGAAGACTGTCGGGTTGGATAATTATGAAGTTGTTGATTCTTTTGGAATGTCGACGTGATGGCATGAGGAAGTTCGTTAGAATTTAATCGAAACATAAAACAGCCTAAAAAGAAATATGACCTAGAGAACACCATCCTATGAATGAATATAAACAGAAAGCAAAACATATTTTTGTCCTTACCATTTTGCACGAGTCGGTACATGCACCTATTGTCTTTATAGCCTTAGCGTATTTAAAAACGTGTTCACCTGTTTTACACATTCACGCACCCTTAACCATGAGATACTGAAACAATTATTGCACAGTCATCCTGGTGGTTTTCACAAACCATGGCATGAAATATTATTTTTAAATTGCACAATCATCTCGACTTCTGCAGAGGATATATACTGATTTTTCTGGTTGGTGCAATATCCTTTGTTCGGTAACAAATAATTAATTAAAATCTATTCACCTCCAAAGACTTTATAGACAAATAATAGCACATTGAATCATGGAACTGGAATGCAACTTGGAATTCATTTTAAAACATTTTAGCCCAATAAAGCCAGTTGTGTTGCTAATATTGTAATAACATAATTTATATGTATAGGTCTAGTCCCACATCTTGTCTTTTATGTCTTTTATCATAGACAGTCTTCATTATTTCATAGACTTCAACCCCCACCACGGCTAGTTAGGCCACATCAGCAAGTGAATGCATTGACAATGACATGATATGCCAGTACAGCGTCCATGATCTGTGTGGCCACGCACGTCCACTGCACTGTACTGGGCGGTTGGGCACTGTCTTGCCAGGTGCATGGCCGTGTGCGTGCTAGCTAAACTGACTATCAAAATAAGAGAAGTCTACTTACATATTTTCTTGATCTATGATGATACCTAATAATGATGAATCATCGCAGCACCAAAAAATTGTGTGTACAACCCGAAAATAAAGGAAATTGCGAAATACACTCAACGATGCGTCATTAATTCACATAGACCCTAAGCGTGAAATGGGAATTCCCCGACCTGCATGCAGACGATGACGACAATGTCATAGGTCATCTGGTATTGTTGCGATTGACTTAATAGAGTGTTTTCCTAGTGATCGTGAGAATATGGTTATACCTTTTGATAGATAAATTCGATATGTTCTCAAAACGTTATTGATCAATATTCATAGTCAAATGGATCGATTATTAGATTATTCTATCATTATTTTCACAATCATTTCATGAAAAGAGCTTCACAAACCAATCAGGGAAATTGGAGAGATATCTCCCGGAGTGACACAAGCAGGGCCTACAGGGACTAATTTTACTTTAAAAAATGTTTTAAAAAAAGAACAACAACGAATACAATAATAACAATTAAAAAAAAACACAAGTGCTTGTGACATTTGTTAATGATAATTGTCTAATAGAATCTACAGGTTGAAACGAGAAATGAGTGATTTTGATGATGATAACCAGGCGCGGATCCAGGATTTTCCAATAGGGGAGGCCGGAAATTCGAAATTCGCGCAGACCATTATTTAAACTTACCAATACTGACAAGGTCATATTAGAAGCACTGGACTTTAATAGTGTACTGGTACCTACAAACGGGCACAATTATTTTGGAAAGGGGACATGCTCACGTCACATCTCTTGTCCGATATCAACATTCCCCGTTTTCAAGTTATGCTCGCGCGCAATTTTTTTGACATTTCCATCAGTGGGGGCTGAAGCCTCTTGCCCCAATATCTATTTCCTGGTTTAATAATTTGGCGAGTGAGCGGAAATTTGAGCTTATGTATGTTGTGAAAAGTGTTAATTGTCACCAAAATATACGAGATAAGATATAACAAATGCATATTGGTAATTTTTAAATTTTCGGGGAAAGAGAGGCTGCAACACCATCCCGCATTAACTGCAGGTGTTTTGAAATCAAATCAGACTCCCCAAAAAAGTATTAACCAAAACGCACGAATCCAGTTTCAAAAATCCAAAAAAATGTCAGCTTCAGAGGGGGGCACATCACCCCTCAGACTCCCTCTAAAAGTATTAACCGAATCGCACGAATCTAGGTAAAAAAAAAAAATCAGCTTCAGAGCTAGAGAGGAACCCCCCCCCCCACACACACACACACACACACGCCCCCTGTGCGTGCAAGCGTGAAATTAACGCTGGCGCTAATGCGTAAGCAGGGGCGGCGGAGCTATTTCCAAAGTGGAAAGCACCAACAAAAAAGGGCACCTACAAAGCGAAATCTCAAGGCGAAATTATACATTTTTTTAGACATTGGTATATACCCTTTCATTGTGATCCCATTATCAGGGACGATTTCAATATTTGTTTTTCTTTATATATCATACAAGTTATTGCTTAAAGGGAGTGGATCGCCAGTTTCCATGTGCAGAAGGCCATAATTCGCTGACACCAGACTTGGTGGAAATACCATTAATGGGGGTACAAATTTGCACACAGCAAACCCATAGTCCAGTCAAGAATTACCCCCTAATCTCTCGGAGAGCTCGAGAGTCTTCGGGCAAATCAAAGCATTACATAAGGTCCAATGGTCATAAAACTCAAGGCTAACCCTGGTGATTGACAACACCTGTTATTGGGTAAACACCCGAACGGTGTCGAATTCCCCATGAGAGCCGACTACTCAGTGACTTTAAGCATCACACTTTCGGCTGAGTGTGATTGTCTGAATATTCATTTGCGAGCGAGCAAAGCGAGCGAGAAAAAAATGTAAGATCTGTGAGGTCGCAGAGTGAAAAATTACATCTTAGAAAGAGGAAAAAACCAAATCATGATGGGGTTATAAGCATCACGGAAGACTGAAAAAACATTTGTTTTAAAGTGACATATAATTGTATCATCTATAAATGCGAGCGAGCAAGCAAGCTTTAGGGGAAATTACTCTTAGTCGCTTTAAATTAGTGCAAGACTAATGATGAGCAGGTTAGGGGGCACGTGCCCCCCCCCCCCGTGCCCCCCCCCCCGTGCCTACGTGCCTGATGGTGAGAGGTTAAGGGGACACATATCGAAAGGGATAAAGACACTTATTAGAAAAGAAAAGGAGCATGTGCCAAGGTACAAAGAGTAATTATCAAGGTTTAAACTGGGCACTTCTTACATCTGAAAGGAGGCACTCACCAGAAATGAGATTGGGCACTTATGAGTATGGGAAATGGGCATTTGTCGACGGAAAGGGGGCATCCATCAGAAATTGATTTATCAGAGGTGAAAAGGGGCATTTATGAAAAGGGGATAGGTCCCTTAATAGAAAGGGAAAGGGGCACGATTCAAAATAAAAGGGCAGTTAGCGAAGGTGAAAATGGGCACCCATCATAGATGAAAAGAGTACCTATCAGGAGGGGAAGGGGTACTTTTCAAAGTAAAACGAGCATCTCTCAGATTTGAATAGGGGCAATTATCGGAGGTGAAGAGCGCACTGAAGTGAAAAGAATTAACTTCTCATATATGAAAATGGTCATTTACCAGAGATGAAAAGGGACACTTTTTATTTATGAAGGGCCTCATTTTTCTAAATAGCCCTTATCAGATAGGAAAGGGGGCACATGTGTTGATGAAATGTGCGCTTATCCGAGTTAAAAAGGGGAAGGGGCACTTCTTTACAAAGTAAAAGTGGCCCTTTGGGGAGGGGGGTACTTGAAGAGTGGGGCGAACTTTGCCCCCTACCCCTGCCACCCGCCCCATCATCATCGCTTGTAGTTCACGTATGCACCCCTTCCTCCTAATTCGTTGTTACCGTCACTGCCATTTACGTATGGCCGGCCAGCGTATTTTTATTTACACGCTAGCGAGGGGAATTTCTCGATTAATTCCAATGAAACCGCTTAAAATTCCAATTTACATCCAGGAGAAAGTTTTCTTAACTTTTTCTTGAAACACTTGAACGGTTATGGAAACTGTTTGTGTTTCTAATCTCCAAATATTAATATTATTCTGCATCAAATATAAAACATTGATTTCTACTGTGATATGTAAAGGCACGAACTTACGTTAATACATACACATAATTTGTTTGTAACCAAGAAGGTGCACCATGGTAATACATTTTAACAAACACATCAACATGTTACCTAGACAACTCATCACCATAGCCATTGTAAAACCATATATTAATGATACATGTAAAATATAGATTGAAGCAATTCTCGTCGATTGGCTGTATCCTGAGTGTGATTTATATAATGGATTTTGAGTAACATTTGCATCTACCTGTAGTTGAAGAATAGATACAGTGTATAACATCAATTAAGTTGGAGTTCAATTGGAAGGAAGTAACGAGGAATATTAAAGCAAGGGAGACTGGGAGATGAGGAAAGCAGGAAGTTAGAAATTGAGAGATTACTCGCGTGATAGCCTTGCATTAATGAATCCTTTATATAATGTTGTCTTGAGAGAAAGTAGACGATTTTTTTTAATTGGAGATTAGCGCAAGTATTAGATATATTGGAAATAGAATTAATGAGAAATTTTTTTTTTTTATCGAGATCGATACATGGGGGGGGGGGGCACCATCAAAATAGGCACTTTCTGGAATATAAGGTGCACCTACAAAGGGAAACATCAAAATGTAAATCTACCATATTAAGACATTGATAGACGTACGCGCAACGCATGTCACACACAGAAAAATGAGAAGAAAAGAAAGAGTTTTTTTTTGTTTAAAGAAGATAGAGGAAAAGGAGAGAGACAGAGAGAGGGAGAGAAAGAAAGAAAGAAAGAAAAAAGGAAGAACATGAAACTTAACTTTACACTTAGGCCTACATATTACATTTCCGACTGAGTTGGCTCGACATGTGCTTAAGTAGTCTGCGGACGAAAGTACAACAATACGAAAACAGAAGTTATATGAAATTGTCTTTAAGAGAGAAAGAGAGGTTAAATTCTAAAATGAAATGAAAGGGGGTATGTGACTCTCAAGGAGGAAATTACAATTTCTATCGCTCATGACGACTATTTGGAATTTCCTAATTTTTTTTAAAGTTCAAGAACTTCCTGGTGCTCCGCCCCATGCAAGACTCCCGGCAACAGCGAATTATTTACACAATTTCTTGCTGTCTGCTGCCTCGAGATCACTGGAGCGAAGAAAGGTAACATTATAGCAAGAATCCCTATTCAGTGAAGGATTTATCCCTTTTATTATTAAAGACTCCCGACAAAGGCTCTCCCCCTGCAAAATTGGAGAGAGTTTTATGTAGTTTAAGCTTCTAACAACCACGCCCGTGGACTTTTTATTATTTACACAAAGGTAAAAGTGTATAGCAAGAATCCCTATTCAGTGAAGGATTCATCCTTTTTTATGCAGATGCTTCTTCTACCATTCTTGACCAGAAGTGCGTTTCAAACTCAATGATATGGGCATCATCCCATTGAATGTTGTGTCCAGTGTTACGGGTTTGTTTTGCTACTTGCTGCCTAATCTGAGGGCTCTGTTGTGCTCTTTAAAAAGAGGACACAATAGGGGCGGCGCAATTTAAATATCAAGGAATGTATTAGAGTTTATTTCTAAAATGAAATGAAAGGGCTATTTGACTTTCAAGAGCGATAAAAACTCTAATCCATCCCTTGAAATTTAAATTGCACTGCCCCCATTCAGTGTCCCATTTTCAAAGAGCACAAAAAGGCTTCAGATTGAAGATTCCATCTCATAAAATTGTCTATCAGAGAGAAAGAGAGTTTATTTCGAGAGAAAAAATGAAATGAAAGGGCTATTTGACAAGAGCCCTTTCATTTCATTTTAGAAATAACCTCTCCTCCTCTCTTATAGACAATTTTCTCTCTTGAAAGTCAATAACCCTTTCATTTCATTTTAGAAATAACCTCTTTTTTTCTCCTAAAGACAATTTCTTTCTTGAAAAGGCTCTACCAGACCCCTCAAGCTCTGCCACGTTGTATGGATCCATTAGAAAGCAAAATAAGCCCACTCAATAATTGATACATATTAAAACGTCACAGCGATTCATCCAAATAAGAAATCCACGTAAGAGGCATTTTTAATGTTTTAAGAAAATTCTTTCAAATTCCAGGATATTGGGTGTTCTTTTTCAGGAAACTCTATTTAAACGAGTGGAAGCACTGGCGGTTCTGTTTTTTTTTAAACTGTAACAATTCTCCTTGGATCAGATATAGACCAAAAACAAGCCTCATTATCTTCAGTATACAAGTGTCATTTCGGACCTTACAGCTTTCATAGAAATCGCTTCTGGACCGTCAAAGAAAAAGTTTGAGAACCCCTGGTCTACGCATTATACACATCAGGACCAACTTGACAACTTGACAAAAATTTGAGGGGGGTTTGACCCCCCCCCCCCCCCCCTCTGCCTTATCCATCGTTACCGTCACTACCATTTGAGTAGGGCCGGGCCCCCTCCTTAATAACGACTCCCAAGCCATCAAGAATGACCCCATAATTTATAGATTACCATTCTGCCGTTCTTTGGAGGGGCCGGGCGCGGCCTTTTCAGAAGTGTTTCTACACTAACCTTTTCATGCACTCCGGCTTAACATAAACAAGCATGCTAAGATTGTTTTGAAAAGAAGCATAATTTCGACTCAGTTTCGCATAACCTAAAAATAAGAATACGGCCAGTCACCCCCCCCCCCTCCCCTTAATGCATCCGCCTTCACGCACCCCCTTCCCCTTGTCTTTCCCTTATTCGTCGTTACTGTCACTAATTTTTAGTGCCATTTCGTTGTCTTGCTTTCTCACCGGCTCCTCTCTTCTTTTTCTTTCCTCTTTTTTGAACTCTCTCTCTTTTCTTTACTTTTTGTTCTCTTTTCTTTTATCTTCTCCTTTTTCCCCCATAAAAAATAAAAAATATTATTATTATAATTGTTATTATTATCATTATTAATATTATTATTATTAATAAATTGTTCAGTATTGAGAGTTTGCCTATGGGGGTTTAAATAATGCACTCTGCAGCGAGCTCATGACGTCGTGCCTATAAAAACTTGCATACATTAAGTGACTAGCTAGAGTTGTTTTGTTTTTTGTTGTTGCTCATAATATCACCACTATGGAAACAGAGTTAGTGCTTCCAAGTCGGATTACCAGGGGGGAATGAAAAAGAAAAATTATAGCTAAGAAAAAAAAAAGAGCTTTATAGAGAAAAGGGAAAAGGAATATCAATATGATTATAACAGAAAAATTGTGGAGTTGTCGTGGTATAGTTGTTCATTCACTTGATTCTCATTTGCAGACCCGGCAATTTTAACTTCATCCACCATTTGTCCCTCTCCACCCCATCGTGCTACGGGAGCGCGCAGCTCGAGTCTTGGAGTATACCAGTCCAGTGAAATATATACGTTGCATAAGAAGCCACCATTATAATTATATGGTTATTGCCCCGCCCCGCCCTATCTCCTCAATAAATTCAATGCCCCCTTAATGACTAGACCAGTTGCACAATATGTCAGTGATTGAGGGGCCACGAATGTCATGGAGACATTTACATAAATTATGCGAGGGAATAAATCGAGCCTCAGCTACCGGGTGTCTGCAGGTCTGAGAGTTTCCTGGGATTGAGATGAATGGTGAGAATATAATTATAGAAAGTCCCATCCTTTGGAGGCGGATTTAGTATTCTCTGGTCCACTGGCGTACCTATGGGGGGCAGGGGGGCAGAGTGCCCCCCTGACGGGCTCCAGGGGAAAAAAAAGAAAAAGGGGAAAGAAAAGAAAAGAAAGGGAAAGGAAAGAAAAAGAAAAAAGGAAAAGGAAAGAAAAAAAGGAAAGAAAGAGAAAAAAAGGAAAAAAAGGAAAGAAAAAAGGAAGAAGAAGAGAAAAGGAAGAAAAAGGGAAAAGAAAAGGAAAGGAATAAAAATGGGGAAAAAACTGGAACATGGCCGTAAGCACCAGGGGGGGGGGCAGTTGACCCCAGATATTTTGAAATCATACAGTTTTTTTCCTGAAAATGTAGTGTAGGCCTATACCAAATCCTTCAATTCTACTTTTGAAAATGCAAAAGTACCCTCATGACCAGTTCGGTCGCTCGAACTCCCTTCACTCCTTTTGCTTTTGAGATTCTTCGAAAACTTTTAACGCATCTTTCCCCCTTCCCCCATCAGAAAAATATTCCGCATACGGCCCTGAAAAATTAAAACAAATGAAAATAGGAAAATATAAGTGATATAACAAATTTGAAACTCTTCGCTGGCGCGAACTGCTTGCTAGCCTATTTTGTATTAAATGTTTTCACTTCCTCGTCCCCCGGAAAAAAGAAAAAGATTAGTATTGCCTAGAATACAATTGTGCCTGCCCCGACGGGCCCCGACCTGCAACCATGGCAACAATAACACACAATATATGTACCAAATGTTACTAAAAGAGACTAATTCATTTTTCTAGCTCGCTACACTCGCTCGCGAATAAAATGAATAGACATTGCTTTGGAAACAATTGTGCCCACCCTTGACCTGCAACAATATCATTAAAAATGGAAGAGTTTTTTCGCCCTCTCGCCAAAAAGGAATTGAATCGCGTTAAACGCGATTGCGTCCATCCTGACCTGCACCAATAAAAACAAGTTTATTTATTAATTTCTATTAAAAGAGAATTTATTTTTTTTGCTTGCTCGCTATATGCTCGCTCGCCAAAATGGAATTGACATCGCTAACAACTGCCCGCCCCAACCTGCAACAACCAGTTAATAATTATGTACGAAACGTTATTCAAAGAAGTTTTGGTGTGCTCGTGCATAGACATGATTGTGTAAGCCCTGCCCTGCAACAAAAAAATCTGAAATTTATGAACCAATTATCATTACAAAAATTTTGCTCGCTCGCTACGCTCGCCAAAATAGAAATAACACCGCTTTTAATAATCACGTCCCTGACATGGAACAATTAAACCAAGTTTATATACCATATTTTCCCTATAAAGAGAAGTGATTTTTTTTTTGCTCGCTCGCTACGCTCGCTCGCCAAAATAGAATTAACACCGCTTTTAATAATCACGTCCCTGACATGGAACAATGAACCCAAGTTTTATGTACCATATTTTCCCTATAAAAGAAAAGTGATTTTTTTTTTCGCTCGCTACGATCGCTAGCTCGTGGAATTATGTGCCCACCACTAACCTGCTACAATATCATTAAAAAGAGAAATGTAGGGGGTTGCCTGCCCGCCAAAATGGGATTGACATTGCCTTAAACACGATTGTGCCCGCCCCCTACCTGCAACAATGAAACAAATTTTATATAGCAATTCATTGAGAGAAAGATGTATTTTCGCTCGCTAGCTAAAATGGGTATAAAATCACCCTAAACACACTATTGTTCCCGCGCCCTGCATGGGACAATTCAGTGAACCAAGTTTAAGTGGCAATTATTAAAAAAGAAGTGATTTTTTTCTTGCTCGCTACACTAGTTTGCAAAAAAATGAAATTAACGTCGCTAACAAGTGAATGTTCCCACCCCCAACTTGCAACAATACCAGTTTATATACCAAACGTTACTTAAAGATTTTTTTTTGCTCGCTCGCTCGCTCGCCAGAAGTGAAAATTAGCATCGCCTTTTTTGTTTGTTTCGGTCGCTTGCCACCCCTGACGGAGTACCCCAGGTACGCCACTGCTCTGGTCAAGGATCGAGGGGTTGCAGACCCGGAAAAAAACGTTGAGCAAGGAAAATGACAAACAAAAGAGTGGAAGAAAATGGAAGAGTTTTTTCGCCCTCTCGCCAAAAAGGAATTGAATCGCGTTAAACGCGATTGCGTCCATCCTGACCTGCACCAATAAAAGCAAGTTTATTTATTAATTTCTATTAAAAGAGAATTTATTTTTTTTGCTTGCTCGCTATATGCTCGCTCGCCAAAATGGAATTGACACCGCTAACGTGCCCGCCCCAACCTGCAACAACCAGTTAATAATTATGACAAACAAAAGAGTGGAAGAAATTCACTTAAAAAAAAAAAAAAAAAAATATTTTTTTTAATTTTTTTTAAATTTATTTATTTATTTTATTATTATTATTATTATATATTTTTTTTTTTTTTTTGGGGGGGGGGGGGAGATTGAGGGTAACCCTTTTCACTTTAAAAATCAATGAAAAAACAAAGAAAGGGAGGCGCGATAGCTCAGTCGGTAGAGCAGTGGTCTCGTAATCCGGTGACCCGGGTTCGAAACCAAAGCGATGCGCTAGTGCCATTTGGTAAGGCATTTATCCTCATTACCAGGTCCCTCGGAGAGGACCAGCCGTCGGCCGTCTGGTTGCTTGGCTTACAAGCATTTGTGCTTTCTTAACAGTCAGGTGAAATAACCACCACCACCACCACCACCACCACTAAGAATGCATTTTCTTCAAAAGGTATCTGATGATAGCACCTCAAACCCTTGCAGCAACGATTTTGGGGAAAAGGGGGCACCTACAAAGAGTATACCTTAAATAGAAAACAATACAAATTTCAGAGAAAGATAATATAACCCTACATTAATACATATATAATTTAGCAGGGAAGATCTTCAAGATTTTCTCTTTACGTGGTCCAAGATGCAAGATGATTGAGCATCATACTTTGCAGTTGTGGGCGATGGCCTGAAGATTCATTCATGAGCAAGCGAAGCGAGCGAGCAAAATATATTTAAAGATTTATGATAAGATCTTATTAGTGGAAACAACCTGTTAGGGTTTTAAGCATTATCTCATAGTCATAATGAAAGAATGTATAAGACCATAATAATGCAAGAGAGCGTAGCGACTAGCGAGCGAGCTTTTCTATAAATTCAAAATAATTACTCTCAGTCGCTTTATATTAGGGGCACATGTTTGGAAGGCTATATGTGAAATGTTGTTTCGGGGGACAGAAATATATGTCATGACAGTTTAAAGGGCCATATATTTTGTGTCCTTGGAACTACACAAAGCTGCAGCATGCTCCGATTCTTTGAAGGTAGAAATAACTCTCTATATTGACTATAGATTAAATTTTTTTAAAGGCCTCACTTTGTAAACGAGATTGGGAAATATTATGGTAGGTAAAAAGATGCACTTAATGAAGTGAAAAAAATATTAAAAAGGAAAAGGAGTGCGAGTCGAAGTAAAAGAGGCACTTTAACGTGATGAAAGGAGTATTTCTCACACATGAAAAGTGGCGCTGATCAGCCAGAGATGAACTTGAAGGGGCACTTCTGAGAAGGGGAAAGGGGCATCTATTTTAAAGAAAATGGGGCACTTCTCTGTGTAAGTAAAAAAGTTGCACTCTTTCCTATACGTATATAGGCGCGGATCCAGGATTTCTTAGGGGGGGGGGGGCCCAAATTTGAAATTTTGCGACCAAATATTGGTACGTAATGGTGACCAGCAGTGACGGAATGAGCAAAAACGTTTGGGAGGCAGACAAAAAAAAATCCGCATCACCCCATTCTCTTACATGCAGGCCCCGCTGAACGTTTTTCAAAGTGGGTGGGGAGGCTAAAGTATTTGCGATAAGGTTAATGAGCGTAGCATAACTTGACGTGGGGTCTAGGAGCAAAGCCCCGGCAGGGGTCGAGGGGTGGAGCCCCCTGGAAGCTCAGGGGGTATATGGGCATTTTAATTAAGGTCAGATGAGCATATTTTTGATACCTTATTCATAACACTGACAGGTTACTAATTGGCGTGGGGTCAAGGGGGCTGAGCCCCATGAAACTCAGGGATTTGAGTCATTTTATAACGGTCAGATAAGCATTCAGGGGCCCGATACAGTATTTACAGTATTTTTGGCGTGGGGTTCAGGGGCGGAGCCCCCGGAATTTCAAGGGTTTTAGGCATTTAATTACAGTCAGATGAGCATCTAAGGGCCCGCCTCAGTATAGGGCTCTGAAATCCAGGGGTTTTAGGCGTTTAATCACGGTCAGATGAGCATATTTTAATACTTTATTATTTGTGACCCTGGCAGTTCACTATTCTTTTTTTCTTGCTCTCTTTCTTTCTATTTCTCTTTCATAAACTTTTCCAAAAAAAGTGTGGGGGGGGGGGAGGAGGGAGCTCGAGGCTCCCAACCCCCGCCGGTTACGCGGGCCCTGACATGTGGGCATCTCAATGAGCATAATTTCTTGCCTGACCGTAAAGTTAGGAATTTGTCATCTTGCAACAAACGCATAAAGAATTATACGTTGATTTACTAAAAAGTGAGGACAATTCTCGAAAAATTATGTCAAGAGTTCAGCAACTTTTTTAAATCACCGTAATGGAAGTAGAAATAAACCACGTTTGAATTTTATTTCCCCCAAGCCCCCCCCCCCCCTACAGTACTCCAGTGCCCCCCCCCCCCGATCTACACCTTGTTGGCGGGAAAAATCGCAACTGATTTCCCAATTCCCCTACCTTTCTTCTTTCTCTTCTTTTCCCTTTCTCTTCTTTCCTCTTCCCCTTTCCCTTCCCTTCTTTCCCTCCTTTTTTTAAGGTTTGCTGGGGGGGGGGGGGGCAGGGGAGGCAAGGGCCTTTCGGCCCCCCGAACCACACGATGTTGGCGGGATTAACCGCAACTGATCTCCCCTTCTTTTCTTCTTCCTCTTTTTGTTCCCTTTTAGCTCTCCTCTTTTCCCTTTCCCTTCCTTCTCTCTTTTTTTATAGCGAGGCGGGGGGGGGGGGGGGGGGGGGAGGCAAGGGCTTTCCCCCCTCCATTCCACAACTTGTTGGCAGGAAAATTGCAACTGATATTCCCCTTGTTTTCCTTAATTTCTTCTTTCTCTTTTTTCCTTCCCTGCAGTATCTCCTCTTCTCCTTTTTTCTTTCCCTTTCCTTCCTTCTCTCTTATTGTTTTGACCGGGGGCGGGGGGGGAGGGGGGGGGGGGGGGGACAGGGAGGCAACAGCCTAGGAGGAAAGGCACTTCAGCCCCCCCCCCCGATCTCCTTTTCCCCCCCTCCCCCGATCTCCTCCCCCCCCCCCTCATTTTTCTTCCTCTCTTAATTTTCTTTCCCTTTCTCTCCTCTTTCCCTTTTCTTTCTTTTCCTTCTCTCTCTCTCTCTCTCTCTCTATTTCTTTTTTGCCGGGGGGGGGGGGGGGGCTCTGAGGCCCGCTCGCCCCCCCCCCCCACCTGGATCCGCGCCTTTTACTACTTCTCTCTCCCCTTCCCCTCCCCCACCCCCTCCAAACCCGCCTGTGGTGTATTTTCGTCCATCAAGACTAAAGTGATCCTGTAAATAACATTCCGATGGGATCATCGGCAGCGGTGGACACCTTTCCTTTCCTTTCCCCTGACGTCATTGTACTTTACCTCCGTAAGTATTATACAAACTAAATACCCACAATTCCTTTTTAGATATGTAAATTATATGATATGTTTTATATAAATTATCAAAAATACACATCATTGAAAAATCTTTTTTTATTTAGATCATAAGCGGTTCTAGGATATAAATTGATCTTAAATTTAATGGAAAAAACAAATTGCAACAATACTATTTTACTTTCTACTGAATCATGGGAAGGATACCTCTTTACGATTTAGGTAATAATTGACAAGTCCGTCATCATTGTACTATACGGCTGCTTATCAGCTGCGCATTAATAATAAAGGAAGTTGATTGGGATTCAAACTGGAATAAAACAGGAGACTTCACCTTTGGAAACGTTCTATTTTTCCAAGATTTTGCGTCCGAATCGAATTTCATATATCATTCATTGAATACTTATATCCTGAAGTATATAACTGAGTCCTTTTGAGCGTCATTCGTTGAGCTGAAAGCCTGAAATCGGGATTTTGATGGTTCTTCTGTTGTGGGATCGTCGACGTCGTTTTAGCGGGTCAAAGTACAGAGTACCGTTTGTTTCCTTCCGTAATCCAATTCCAATGGCTTGTTGTGGTGAAGGCGATTGGAAATCATTATCGAACGCTCAAAGTGCTGTTGTTTTTAGACTGAGTCATCAAATACCGAGTCATCACTGTGAAAAGCACTGTAAATTTAACATTAGTTCAAATCTCTGTTTACCGAGTTTAGCTTGAAATTGTGAATTAGCTAGAGCCGGGTTTACACTGTCACTGCACTGCAGCCTCAGTCAACACAACACAGCTCAGCTCAGCTCAGCAGCACAGAACTTATTTGGTTGAGCAAAAGTGTTCAGTGAAGTAAGAGAAAAGTTTTAACAAATTGTAAAGCAGTACTATTTAAGCGTCTAATAGTGTGCTTCACCAACATTTACTTCTGCTAAGAGCATTCAATTTAAATCAAGTAATATCACATTTGGGAGTTATACAATTTAAGCTGGATCAACAACTTGTTCTGAACCGGGTATCGTTCATGACGCGTGACGTGGACTCCAATTTCTACAGTCTACATCAACATCAACAAGAGTCGGTGCCAAGTCTAAGAACAGGCTGTGTAGTGCAGTGAGAAAGTGCAAACAAAATCTCTTGACGCAGTGAAATCACCTTGCTCAGTCGCTCCTCAGCTCACTTGAAAGTTGAAACTGAATTGAAGCCAAGATGAAGCTACTTGAGAATCCCAAATTGGAAGCCATCAGTGAAGCTCTTGCCATGGAAATGGGAGAATGCAGAATCCTTGGAAAGTATGTTTACTTTACCTTTACCTTTACCGCTAATACTGGAAGAATGCTGAGACAGCAGTCGAGTTTCCAGGTCTATCTTCTTGTACTCATACTCTTTAATAATAATTCTCATTATAGGGTCTATACAAGTCAGGGAGGCAGAGGGGCAAGAGGTTGCTTCTTGACTGGACAATGTACCATGTATGGTGGTGTGACCAAAGTTCGCGCGTGACCAAAGTTCGCGTACTAACACTAAAAGCGCTTATAACAGGAGAACGATACGCGATGCCTGTGTGGGACTGAGACAACGAAATCTTTGAGCACCGTCGACAACTCCAAAGGTCAAAATGCGGCATAAAAATGTGAATAAGCTAGCTTTTTCACGCTTTTTATCATGACAAATTGTGTTTTTTTTTTACATGAAAATCAGTTTATTAGAGGGATCGACTCCGAAAAATAATGATAAAATTCCAATTTCTTACGCGAAAAACGGAACCTGCGCGCCTGCTTCCACCGTATCTGTGTTTGTGAATTTCAATGAATCTATGGTTCGTAAGAATACAAATTTAAAAGGGGAAAGAGGAGAGACAAAGAGAGAAAAGAGCGAGAACTCGTGTATGGCTGACATATAAAATGGAGACACATGATAATTTTTTCAAACAAACAAATGACATGCAGATAGGGACTACATTGACATTAACACATAAACATTGAAAAATATTGTCTTTTATTTGCAAAATTTAACAAGGGTATTTTTATCGGGCAATATTTCAATGATAGAGAGAAATTATTATATTTTTCAAAGTTTCAATATAAAGTTCGGCTTCTGATTGAAACTATACGTAACTTTTTGGAATGTTTACATATATAAAGCCCATCACAAGAGGGCAGTAAATATCATGCGCGAACTTAGGTCACACTTTTTGACGGACGTCGGTAGTGGTAAGGCTTCCGATATTCTCGTCTTATCATTGATTTGAAGTAAATAAAGCCTTGGAATGTTATATAATCTGATTATATGATAAATTACGAATCTTATGACGTATGGAACATGATATATGTTGATCTGGATTTTTTGAAATATGCAAGAAAAGAAAAATATCCGCGAACTTTGGTCACCCCTTCATACAATGTCCCAGGAGCAAAGAAATGTTTAAACATTTATTTTTTAATTACTTACTTTACTTTACTTTACTTTATACTTAAATCCATCGATGTTGGTAGGACAGAGCCTGTTCATCGATCGATTGAATTCCTTTGCATCAATACTTCTGTTTGTTGTGGTTTTGTGTCGAGGTGGGTGTGTGTGATTGAGGTGTCATATGAAAGGGCAGATACTCAACTTTCTAGAAATATGATTTTCTCTTAGGAATTCAGATATCGTCCGCCAAATGACTTTTTGTTTTCCTCTCTTCAAATTTATTTTAATCCTCATGCGTGAAATATGCATTATTATGAGTTGCATCAAATGAAAGAAGAGGATCTAAGCTTTCCAAATGTATGTGTCATTTATCAATTATAATTGTGATTAATGATAAAACATCGATAATTCTCGGTTTTGTTTTATCTGGGATGCACTGTATAATGTTTGTGGAACCTTTTCCTAAGGAAGCAAGCAAAAAAATTGTGTGCATTTTGTAAAACTACCCTGTACAGGTAATAAGAGCATTATTTCGCCTTTGTTTTGATGAAGCACTTTGCTGAGTTTGCTCTTTGTTAGTTTGTTTTAATACTCTTCTGAATTTCTTTTCACTGATTAATGTAGGCCTAACTGGTATACATTAGTGTTGAGCCTTCGATTATTCCGTGAAAAGACTGATTCCCTTTAAAGAAAATCAAATAGGTTTCCCTGGATTGCTTTTGTACAATTTTTGTAAAAAAATCTTTGTTACATCTTAAATTGGAGATTTTTTTTTTATAGAGTAACTGCAAGTTTTATCTTATAAAAGGTCATCTAAAGTTCTAAACATCTACAGTATGTAATGATCATACATTCACTGAACTTTGGTAATTTTACTTCAGGGTGGAAAGCTACTCCTGCAAGATGGCCGGTCAGGACAAACGTCTCTTCAAGCTATTGAGCCAGGAGAACGGTCATTCTCCAAGCGAGTTACAGGCCCTGTCACCTCCACAGAGCGCACTGACGGTCCAGCATCCAAACATTGTCAGTCGCAGCAGCGGGGATGAAGCTGGTGGACCCCTGTGCCATACTTGCAGCAGGAAAATGATCTTCTACCTCATCTCGACGCTCAATGCCGCATTTCACCCTGATTACGATTTTAGGTAAATGCTCCCGAAAGAAATTTGTGAGAATTGCTTAATATTGAAAGATTAAAATCAATGAATAATGAATACTTACAGTAGGTACATGTTATTTGTGTTCAGGAACAATGTTTAACAATTTCTTTTCTTTATAAATATAGGCAATAAAGTAGCCTTTGCTGCCCTTCCACTGGCAAAATTCCCTTAGCCCCATACTTGTCTTAACGTTGGGATTATGGGATATGGAGGTCTTAATAGCCCCACCGATAGTATTTAACCTTGGAAAAAAGCAACCAGGGACTCTGCCCCCCTACATTCCTGGATCCGCCACTTTACAGGGCCAGGAAAACCGAGTCTGAAAAGCATAGAAGCAGATTGAATTTTAAAGTCTCTCTTTGTGTACTAAATAGGTTTTATGAAGCATGAGATATTCCCCTTCAGAATTTGATTGTAGCTTACAATTAAATGATACATGTATGTGAAAGGAGAATCTATCTGACTTCATACATCTATAAATGACATTGTCTTTTCATCAATAGTGATGCCAAGAGTGACGAGTTTAGTCGAGAGCCAAGCTTGGACTGGACTGTGAATGCAGTCGATGGCAATCTGTTCTCTGCAGGCGGGGAGCTGTACACTACTCAGATCAGGCCTAAGCTCTGGGCTGCCATCAATGATGAAATCAATGCTACAGAATGTGAGATCTACAGGTACAAAACCTTCCAAGTTTACTTTAAAAGGGCAGGGTAGTAGAATCCAGCCCCACTTGTGTTTGTTTGCATACATTTCCATATATTAATGAACTTTATGAGTTATCAGCCTGCATGTACTTGTAAACTGTTGAAATTTCAACCATCAGTTTCAGTGCAGTGTTGAAAATCGATAAATTGGCCAAAATAGACATTTGAATTTCCCTCCTTGTATTCTACATATTTCATAATTTTATGATTAATTGATTAGCAATAACTCTGAAACAGTTATTTATGGGCTCATTTATTGTGAGATGCTGTATCTACATGCCAAGCTCAATAGTTTTTATTAGTGTGTGGTCAAGATTCAAGGGGAAAAGATATGTTAAAGTATTTTAGTTGAAGAATATTTTGAAGAATTTAACATAAGACGTATATTTTCATGTCCATTTTATTTTTCTATTGATTTCAACAGCTACAGTCCAGATCTGTCCTCAGACCCTTTGGAGAAGAGGGAGTCTTGTGGTCATTCAACTACTTCTTCTACAACAAGAAACTGAAAAGGATTCTCTTTTTCACCTGCCGAGCCACAAGGTATTTAACTAAACTATCATGCTGAAATCATGACAAATTTAGAATTTGTTAACGGTGTTCTAAGTAACCAAATGAATAATTCCCAGTTAACATACTTATTGATATTATTTGTAAAATAAAGTTTCTTCTGCTTTCCCCTTTTAAAACAATTTGCCAATGAAATAAAGGAAATTTGGTGTACCTTAAGTGGTGGCAGACATTAAAACTACCCCCAAGTCTCAAAAGCTACTCCATTTCTGTACATGACATCACGTCACATATGTAATAACATGCTGCATTTAGCCATGATCTTCTACTGTCATGTTGATTTCTTTGGATTTGTGTGATTGGCCAAAGTAACTTCTTCCAAACTATTTGTGATGTGTGGCAGTATATGAAGAGAAATATTTTTAAAAGTTGTGTGAAATACATCAATCTTTTTGTCCCTTATTCCAAATGAAGAAGAAATAAACTTGCAAGGTGAATTCAGATTTTAGGGATGGATTTTGGAGTGGTGTTTTGTGAGTAGCTGTTGGTAACATGTTAATCTTCCTGTTTTCTAGTACTCTAATACTGTTTGTCATATATTCCCCCCTCCCCCCCCCCCCTCTCTCTCTCTCTCTCTCTCTCTCTACTTTTCTTCACTGAAGGAGGGACCTTTGCCACGATTCTGGCCTGGGCCATGACCTGTCCTTGAATGTGGACGATGATGATCTGATGATGGAATCGGATGGAGAGAGCCAGCAGGATCTAGATTACTATGCAGAGGGAGAACCTCTTTACTGTGGAAGGTAAACAAAAACAAATGAAACATACAAACAAACAGATTGTTCACAGCTTGTAGTACAGTATAGGCCCTGTTTCACTGACCGAGCCATCAGTAACATGTAACAGGATTTAAACAAATATAAACTGATGAAATCATTGCTTGAGAATTGCTGTACACACATTTTTTAAAGAATTGTGTCGGTTGTTATCAATCATGTTTCATTTAATGAAACATGGACCCCCATTGTTCTTTCGATTTTAAATAGAAACCGTCCAGTGAATTCAGAAATAGGCAGAGCTGCCAACTAGTACGGATTTTCCGTAATTGGTACGGAAATTAACGACCATTACGGAATGTTGTCTCAAATTACGGATTTTTTTTTTTTTTTTTTTTTTTTTTTTAATGAATTAAATATGATTTATCGTAGCGAGTGCTGTGAATAGGAGCCATTTTTCATGATAAACTGTGTTGTGATGACCTGAAATTCAATACTTAACATCTTTGTGTGAGTAAAATCACCAAAAATTTCAGATAATCATGCGTCCGCGCAGTGTTGGCGTGTCGTTTTTTTAGATTCATAGCGCCGCATAAGAAATTACTGATTTATACCCCAAATTACTGATTTTGAGCCTTGTGATTACTGATTTTCTGTTCTGGAGGTTGGCAGCTCTGAATAGGGTATGGCCTGAATTTACTTCACTCATGTAGTACAGCGAACCCAGCATAGTTCTTACCTGACCCAGTTAACCTATTATTAGCCAGCAATGCTATGGCCTGTACCCTGTGTGTTAATGAAGGACATCCTGTCTGTGTCATGTGGGTTGGGTCAGCACAAGAACTAATTTGATAAACATGAGGATGAGTGTGACCCGTAAATGAGGGAGGATGGAGGAGATGAGCCAAGTACAGTCGAGTCTGTATTAGCAAATGCCTGTATTGAAAGACCAGTCAGTAAAAGCACATTAAAATGTGTACGGTGAAACCTGTATATAAAGACCACTCAAGGGGGACAAGAAATGTGGTTATATAGGCAGGTGGTCTTTAAGGACAGGTTCCTTTGATACAACACTATTCACAGGAAACAAACATTGTGGTCTTCAGAGCCAGATGGTCACTGAAGCAGGCTTCACTGTATTTAATGAAACCTGTAATTAAAGACCACTTGTTTACAAAAACAACTTCTCTCGACTCTCTTGAGCCATCTTTTTTAATATGTACTTTGTTTCACTGGATTATTACTTCTGCTCAGTGCTCAGAATGAGTGGGAATTGTTGAGTGGATATTACTAAGAGATAACGGGCATTTAATCCATGGACCCATTAGAAATATGAAAAAATACATACTTCAATGCAGTCATTAGATTCCAGGGCATTTCAACATGAACCCTCCTCACAAACTACAGTTCCCCTCTCGTGCCCTTTTTGCTGCTACAGTATAATTTGCCCTTTGACTGCCCAAAGTAACATATTATTTCCTTACCGTTAAACGGAAATGCAATTAAAAATTAGTTAACCCTGATCAAAAGTTATCATGGAAATGTAGTTTTCCAGTGATTGTACAAAGTCATGCAGCTCATAACCTATTTCATAGGTTATAGAACAGTCTGGTAATTCAGATCTTGTGGATAGGTCTGTTTTAAATCTTGTTTTGATCTAATTATCACATATGTCTACATGTAACTGACATATTATAAGCCAGTGACAACTGTGCCCAAGATGTATGTGTCAGCGGTCTGTTGAAACTCGAAATGGAGTCTGACCAAACTCAAGCCATGAGTAACAAATTGAAACTAGAAAAGAATGAAATGAATGTTATTTATTAACTGTTTTTTGTTTTTCTCCCCCATTGTTTGTTTTTGTTTATGCAGAGGGATGGAAGTATTCTAGAGCAGCAGTGATAGAAGTATCTTTACTTGATGGACTGCGGCAAAGTGTTAACCAGGCTTGGGCTTCTTTTCTCATCGTATACTAGTATTCATTCCAAAGTGGATTAACAGAAAAAATAGTAATCAAGCTACTCGACCCAACTACCACTTTTCAATGTAAAAACATCTCAGTCCTCTCTGTCAGGCTTTGTATCCCTACAGGCCTGCACTACTATTATTCATTTCAAGAAATGGTTAACTGGTTTGCATTTGATTGTGAACAGCTCTTCAAAGATCAAAAGCTAGAAGTGTCGTTGATTGTAGCAATGCACTTATTAACCATAATTGCTTATGTTATTTGGGTGTATTTCAGAATTGAAAGAAATAGTTCAAGGGATTATTATAGCATAGGAATGTGTGCTAATGGTTTTGAGGAGTTGATTCTACGAGAAGTGGTTTTTCTTTTTCATATTTCTATGTTCCTGAGATGGTAGCCATGGCACAATGCACTTTCTCTTTGAGCTTCATTTATGCTTTGCAATCTACATGTATAGCGCTTGTATAAATAACTGAAAAAGGATTACAGCATATATCAAATACATTGGATGCTATTGTAGCAATGCCATAGCTTCATTGCGGGTATTTTTTGCCCAAAAGCCAAAACTGTAATCTTTCTTTCTTACGATTTGAAATCAAGGTCTGCTTCTTACGTGTCTGGTTGAACATTTTTAGTAATGTGGAAAGAATTGTTTTAATGAGCACATATTAGTACATCTGAAATAAACCTGCACACTAATTTTGAAGTTTATGATCGTGGCATCCTATGAAAGCCCAGCAAAGGCAGATACCGGTGCTGTTCAAGACCTCATCAGCAGCAGCAGTGATTTGATTTGATGGTATCAATGCCTGATTTGATTTGATGGCATAGGTGCCTGATTTGATTTGATGGTATCAATGCCTGACTTGATTTGATGGCATCGGTGCCTGATTTGATTTGATGGTATCAATGCCTGATTTGATTTGATGGCATCGGGGCTTGATTTGATTTGATTTGATGGTGTCATTGCCTGATTTGATTTGACGGCATCAATGCCTGATTTGATTTGATATGTTTCAGGAACATAGGAATGTAGGTTTGAGTTATGAAGACTGATTCTGCTGGGTTACAGGAAATTGTAAATGATTAAATAATACAAGAATATAGAGAGATATATATTTATTCTTTTGATACTTTGTTCATGTATAGAATTTGGATGTTTTGTACATAATTTCAGAAAGTGTTCCTCTGTTGTTGTCATTTTTAATACTGTAGATGTGGCTTGTATATAATTGTTATACCTGTGGTTTACACTTTGTGATTTGTTTTGTATTTTTGTACCAACTTAGCGATTTTGCACCACTGACTGCTCTACCATTAGACTGTATTTATTATTGCTTTTAAAATTGGGTTGCCTGCTTATGCTCACTCGTGTACCCGATGTGCATAATTTAGATTTGATGTGCTTTACATGTATTTCCATATTTTGCTGGAAACCTTTAAGTTGCTGTGGTGCTATGATGAACATTACGTTTTTGCTTGTGTGAGATATATTAAGATCGACAAAGTTAGTCTACACATTGATGCATCTAAAACACCGGTTTCAAACTGTCCATTGTTTGCCTCTATAGAAATGCTGTATAAATGTCTGATAGATAATTTCTACTTAACATTTCAACACAGAATTACATGCATCTTGGGGGACCTCTCATGATAGACATTTACTCTCCATAATATATTTTGAGTAGTGCATCAAGGGTGAAGGCACTTGGGAGAAAAACAGAAATTAGTGATATTTTTGTTAACGACAAACATGAAAGTTATCTGTCACAATCCACTGACAAAACTGTCAATTTGAAATTTGCATAGCTGTAGTGATCTCATATTCCAAAAATTCTTTACTTATTATTGGTCCAATTTTATTTCAAATTTTTGCCATTCTGTTTCTCTAATTTTTCTGCTTTCATTCAAATGAACTTACTACAAGGGTTGGATTGCCCTTTAAGATACATTACCACACAGGGCTAATAGAGTGTGATAGACTATGCAGTCAAAGACCTTACAGCTTAGGCACTCTGTTATGCATTACAACTTAAAGTACATAACATGGGTATACATGTGTTGAGAAAGCAATCAAACCAAGTCAACCCTAGATATATTAGAGCATTGTGTGTCAGTCAGTGTTTTGTTTCATGAAATTGTGATTTAGGAAGTGGATTCACTATGCAGAAACTTGTAAGAAAGTTTTTTTTTAAAGAATTGATTAAAACTTGTGAAATATGGATATTATGGATCAGCCCCATTCAGAGCTTTTTATGCAACCTGCTCTGGATTCTTGCCAAATGTCCAAACATAATTTTCCCTGTCAAAAGAATATTTTACTTACGGTATTCCACGACACCAGTGCCACTTTTCCTAATGTAACCAAATCTAAAGCATACATCTTTGTGAAGTGCCTCAATACAAGGACAATCATGCATTTTGCATTCCGTCTATTGAAATACAATTATTCATCACAGCCGTATGAAATATTAATATTGAGGCACTTAATAAAGACATGCATTAAATTTTGTTACATTATATAGTCTAATTGATTTTATCAATAAGTTTTACTTGCTTTGATGGTAAAAAAAAAATCAAAAGGTCTAATAAAACAATTCTTTAAGATTGTGATTTAAAAAAATTCAGTAATTTGGTCGTTTAATTGCACTTACGTCAAGCTCTTTACTGTGTATATATATGTAGATATGCACTATTGCACCGAGTATGTGTTAAAAACTCATTTTTGTAAAAAGAGGACTGTTCGACACAAGTACATTTTGTTAATTTTAATGTAGTTGATGTGATAGGAAGAAAAAGGGAGAAAAAAATTGTTTTATGCAAGTAAATATCTTGTTTTTGTCTTTTGCCTTTTGTGTCGAGTTTCTACAATGAGTAGGCAGAGAGAGAAACAAACAGAAAGAGTGGAAGAGAATGGGATAGAAATGAGCAGTGAGAGAGGAGAAAGGGAGATGAATTAAAAAGATGAAATACATGTCCAGAGGCAGTACAAGAGACACACGAAGGATGTTCGGAAAAGAAGAGATACATTTCAAACAAATGAGAGAGATGCAAACAGACCACCGGGAATTGATATAGGTGAGAGAAAAGACTAAAATCTTGAAAAACTGACATAAAAACTTGGTGCAATCATAGAGAAATACAGACAGGACTTTTTTTAATTTATCCACATTTATTAACAAAACTGTACAAAGCATTTGCACAAGTTAGACAATTTCATTTTCTCAAACGTACTTGGTTATAAGCCATCTCCGTTTGCAGAAACAAAGCATACCGGAATTCATTGCAGTCTAAATGTTACTACTGGTAACAACTCATTTTCCATCCGACAAAACTCTGCTTTTATAAAAGTGAGAAGGGAATAACCGGCCTCAACCATGAGTTGGTCTGTATGGGTAGTTCTATGATGTCCAGTCCAGATATCAAAATTGAAAAGGATCTGTACATGTAGATGCTCAAAGTAGAAAGTATTATTCATCAAATCCAACTCCTTAAAGATCACATTTTATAAATGGATATGTGTTTCCCGTTATTCACCGTGAAAAATATTGTCATGGGAATGGAGAGTATTATTAACATGTGTTTTGATACCATAATTCATATTTTTGGATGTTCTATCAATAAAATTATAGATGACCTATAAATATGTGTCAAAACAGTGGTCACATGCTTGTATGACAGACTTCTATTGGACACCCCTTTGTTATGTCATTCTGTACATTTCAAATGAAAATGATTTATATCCACTAATGTATCATTTTTTGCTATTGCCATAATGTAAAGTGGTTGAACAATAGCATAAGATAGTTCTACTTTTAGCATTGATCATTAGCTAGCCCGCAGTTTTACCACAATATGATAGGACTTTTAAATATTTTTATGATATTTCAAAGCAACATCATTATCCCGTTGAAAGAACAGATATACATCTTTCTTCTCAATTTGGATGGACAAAAAAAAAAAGGGTATACTGTACATGTATGGGTAGCAAGGAGATTTCCTTGGTTGCAGCCAAACAGAAGAGGGGCATATTAACTGTTGCCATGTTGCAGGCACTTTCACTAAACACAGCAAAGAGAAATGTGACTCAGAAGCTGCTACTCACAAACTTTAGTAATGGAAATGTCAAATGTGCAATCAAGGAATGTCGGTCATCTAGGTTTTTACGAGCCTCTACTTTCTACAGGCTCATTCACAGCCATTCCACTATTCCAAGTACCATACATACACTTGTACATGTAATATGGCAGATATAGTCCGGTACAAACATTTAGCACTGATAAAATTCTGAATTTCAAAAGATGAACTTTTACAGAAGTTAATACCCTGTACCTGAGACTGAAAGTACCAATTTAATTTACATCATCTTCTTCCTTGTTAACAAGTTTAACACCCCTCCCCATCCCTCAGATATATATATATGGACACACCATAATTATTTATCAAAGCACTCGCACTATAGTTTTAATATATAAGAAGTTACTACCGGTATGTCACATGTACCTTGCAAAACATCTAAACTTTGCTGTTCAGAATGATTCATGCAAGCTCAGCAAATCATACAAAAACACACAAATATGTCACATTTCAGCTTCAAAAGTCAAAACTGTCCAAAAGTCGTATGATCCTTCATCAATCTTCATCCATCTCCAAATTGATATTCTTTCCAAATTTGGCGTATAGCTGTGCCTTGAGGTCTCCTAGTTCTCCCTTAAGGCCGTCACCCTGGGCCTCCAGGGCAGCTATCCCCTCCTCCATCCTTGTCTTGGCATTCTCCACCGACTGCTGGGCATCCTCAAGACTCTGGTGAAAGAACACCTCCCCAATCTGATACGTGATGCAGAGAGTCAAGGTCAAAACATAGAAATTGTGTGTGTGTGTACTGGGTTTTTACAGACGTGTATCAATCAGATATGATTATTTACGTCTGGGTACCAACCTTTAAACGTCACCATCCAAAAGACGTGAGTCAGTTTCGAACCTGAATAAGTTTGTAACTTCCATTGTTAGCTGGATTACTTGTCTTGTGTATTCTTTTTACAAGAGCCATTTTTTCTAAACATTGTCTGAGAACTAACCATTTGAATAAAAGTGGTAATGATTAACTTAAGAAATAAGCTTAACAGAAAACTAGCGACAACAATAACAACCCCCAAAATAGGAGAAGAAAACAACATAAATTCAAAACAGCTCAAGACTTTCCAAAACCAACCATTTGCACGCAAGTATCAAGGTAGCCGAAAATTTAAAAACTAAAAAAACTAAAATATAACAAATTTGAAACAGCTGAAGACGGTTCAAGTTCTAGTAATCCTCATAAAATGTAATCCCTGTTATATTGATATTTTTCCACAATTTCTCACAGAGCAAAGTCTTAAGGTCATAAAGGAGCTGGACCCCTCCCCCCAACCCCCACCCCCCCCCCCCCAAGAAAAAAAAAAATTCCATATTATATTTATTTATTATTTATAGTTTAAAAAGAAAATGTAAAGTGACTGTTATTTGCAAATAGCCAAAAGAGTAATGCCTAAAATCATCTGTCTACATCAGAAAGAAAAAAAAAACCTGCATTATTTTTCAGGCTTAATTCGTTTGAAATTACCAATACTTTTTACAAGAGTAAGACAAAAGTGGTGAAAGGATATGGTATGAAGTCATCTTCGTCTCCCAGGACTAATTCATCGGCTGCATCCTCCAGGTTTTGAAGATCTTTCTACAATAATCAATTAAGAGAGGAAACAAAATTAAAAATACTATTCAACAATATAACAGACACGATACTTCATGTTTGAAAGAGAGAGAGAGAGATGGATTGGAGAGGGAGAGGGAGGGAGAGAGAGAGAGAGAGGGAGGGAGGGAGGGAGGGAGGGAGGGAGGGGGAGAGAAAGAGAGAGAGAGAGAGGGAGAGAGAGAGAGAGAGAGAGAGCCTGACAGGCATACAAACACAGACTGAGACATACATACATGTACACAAAGAGAGAAATGTTTGTTACTTATGAGCAAGGAAACAGATTGTAGGAAGCTACATTTTGAATACAAACTATGGCAAAAAATATTTTTTAAAGGCACCCAATGTAATATCCTAATATCTTCATTTATAAGAAAAACACACTCTGGCTTACAATCCTTGTTCATGATAATCAGGGGCTCGTTCCTAGAAACCAACGACAAGACAGTCATCCGCCAACTACGGAGATGTCTCTGATCTTCCTAAACCATTTCACGAAGAGCTTACTAGATAGATATCTCATGAGATCGATACTATCGGAGAGAAGAGGAGCCACGACTTAGCCTTAGTCGCAATACCACCGGATTATTACAAAAGTAATATTAGGGAAAATGCAATTATTTAAATGAATTAGTAATAAAAAGGATTGAAAATGATACCAAGAAATAAGAGATGCAATATACTTCCAAATTTGTGTAGTTTATACAACAGAAGTACTTGTAAAGTATAATTGTGAGTATTTCATTACATGACCGGTGAATCAGTATTGTTCTTGAGATGGGTACCCCCCAGATATTTTCATTTGATAGTTTATAAAAATACACCAATATATTATTTTTAGAAAAATATGATGCAATGAAATTTGTGTTCAATGTTTTAGGTGTCAGTTGAATAATCAAATGACAAAACTTCAACATTCTAAATGTTAAAACACATGTTTTAAACTATTCATTTTACACATTTGAAGATAGAATTTATCTCGAAAGCAATATGGGTCTGAAAACTAAAGAATACACTTCGAACTATGGCTTGCCTGTCGTGGTAGATTATACTTCCCTTCAAGGATTTTACAATATCGAAATAAACGTGTATAATCAGTTTATAACAGTGGAAAAAGCCTGGGATATAGTCATGGCATATTTTCAAAAGATTTTCTGATATAAAGAAATGATAACTTCCTGTTTAAGTGAATGTGTAGAAAGATCATAGCTGGAGGATTTATTGTCCTTTCTTGCTAGCCATAGTCTACCCAATAAATGACATGTGATGGTGCTGCCCATCGACTAAATAGTTATGACAGAGATATGACGGTGTTGAAGGCGTCATAACTCCTTAGTCAGGAAGATGTCCTTGATGTTACCAAAGAGGGCTTCGTGAAACACGTAGCGGACAAGTTGCTCACTAACGCTGATTTAGTCAAGAAGTTAGACTTATGACGGTTTCTAGGAACGGGCCCCAGGCAAGTATTTAATATGCCCTGTTCAAAAATTTTCATCCAAACTTTAGTTGGAATAAAAAAAGATCTTTAGGCATATGATATACATGTTTGTGTCATGGCAATTCCCAATTACCTTTTTGTTTGTGATTTCATCCTGAATTTCTCCAAGTTTATTGCTTTTCCTTGCAAACTTGTTGATCTTCTGTTGATCTTCAAGTGTGACATTCACATCATCATCCTGCAAATATAAAAATTATATTACATGAAGTAAATGTAGGTTTATGGAAATCAAGGCAAAGGCGACTTGGTAATGATATATTTGTAAGCTATTTTTCTTGGGTTCGGATATCATTCCTTACAGGGCTAACAGGGTTACAGGCTTCTAGAGAACAATAAAACCATGGTAATTTCTTTCTGACGCACGCTAGGATTTGTATAAACTGTTATAGGCTTTATCTAAGTTACATCCTCATGCTAAAATTTGAGATAGAGATCATGGAGAATGGAGATACACTTTATTATCTAATTCATGAGGTTGGTCCCTAGCCCTGTCGAATGATTAAATCTAATGATGACGATAAATTGATGGTGGTGGAGAAGATCAAAAGTAAGTACATGCAGTAGAAATATATGTTTATATCTTACTTACTAACCATGTTAACAAGTAATAGAGTAAAGGAGCCGGTTTTCGGCCACTTAAGACAAAATCCTATTTTTTGGACCCTTTACTTCCTATTTATTATCGTTTTTGGTTCAAATCATAAAGCAAATATTATTATTATTTAAACAAAACAAGAATCCCAGAAAAAAAATCACGAATTATATTCATTTCAATTTTCACTGTTTCGGAGTCAGTTTTCGGCATAGCGTACCAGTTTTCGGCCGCATGTACAAAGTCAATAGGAAGCGCGCGCGCACGCGCCGTGCGTTTCCGCGCTTATCTATAGCACTAGCGGGCGGAGCAGATATCCCACGCCCGAGCTCCCCGGAGCTCGCCAGGCCGAAAACTAGTACTGCGTTGATCGGATATTGGAATCTGAATTAGACAGAGATATCGTGTGTGCGTTGCGGTGTGCGGCTGCATTGATTTAATACATGCGATGAGATACTTTTGAGCTTGCGACTAGCACAAAATCGGGCTCTAAATCTGAAAAATACTTGAAACAGAGCTCATTTTATGGCACCCATATTTCTTACAGACACGCGTAAGATACTCGATTTTTCAGATTCGGGTAGCGGGACCGCCGATTACATCGCTAAAATGTGATATTTTAGGATATATTTTTCATTGCAAATGTGGTTCTTCAGTGACACTGGCATGGTATGGTATGTGTGTGGGCGATGTGCATGTGTTATGCTATTATGCCATGTATTTTAGAGGGATTTTACCTTGCACCGACCAATCGGCCGAAAACTGGAGCTGGCCGATTACCGGCTCCTTTACTCTATTAACATGATTAATGGTAACAACATTGTGATTGTTGAACTTGGTTGGTTCATGAAGAAAACTGCCTAATTTTTGTATGAAATTTTACTTATTAATTAAAATTTATATTCTTTCTACTTCCCGTATTTTGATAAAAGGTCATCTTAGGTAATAAAACCGCTCAGCTCATCCATCCAATAAATTCAAGAAGACCACATTTCACAAACAAAATGATAAACGTATGGGACTGTTCCGACATTATTAGATCTAACTTAGAGTTCTACCTATTTTGCATTTCTGCAACCGTCAATACATATCAAATCATTTTTTAAATTGGTAATAGATAATTGTGAATATACTTACACCACCACCCGTTGCTTTCTTCATTGACAAAGCCATAACTCAATCCTTGTTAGAAAAACAAATTTCACACCTAAAAAAGTCAGCTCTTCTTCTTTTCTTCTTTTTCACCAACAGATGGCTCCCTTCAGAAATTCATTCACGATATGTGCGGTCGTAAAAAATCCGAGTTGGATCTATTGCTCTTGTGTTATAAAGCTATAAAAAATTCTTCGACATACGACAGTGAAGCGCTATCCTCGTATTGAATAACTTATGGCTCTACATGAGTCATATTTTGACCCTAGAGTTTGGGCCAAGATCAATGGGAATTTCCGCTAGGCAGCGAATATAAATGCAGATTAGACTCGACTGCGCCACAACGCGTACTGCACTGTGAATGCCTTGAAATTGTGACGGACTCAAGCTACTAATCGAAAGAAGAAGAAGAGGAAAAATATCCATATTTCATCTATTTGAACTAAATCTGATAATGTGAGTTTTTAAGACTCTTTGCATGTTTTTTGGTTGATTTTAAACAGAAATTACAGAGACAAACTTGTGAAACGGTCGGAGGTTCGTGCAAATTCGTAACGTGTGGCTGTGAGTGTGAGTTGTTGCATTTGTGACTGCTTGCTGAATCATTTGTGTAAATGAATGAATGGAATCATTTCGAGTCTTTTTCGACTGTGTTGAACTGAGTGAAGATCATCTGTCTTTGCTGATACATAGGTTACTTATAGGCCTAGGGATTTCTGTAGTCATACTCAGATCATCTTAGTGGAATTTAGGGCATTTAATTCTGAAAACGAGTCTAGTGTCTTACTCTTAGTGACTGTGCACTGTGTTAATCTCTGAAAAATGAATTGGCATGAGAATTGATAATCAGTGGTGCTAGTCCGAGAATAAGGATCGTCCTCATAAACGAGAATCGTCATTGTAGACGCGCCTCCGCATAAATAATGATCGTCCGCATTTTCGGCTTTGCGCAAAACAGATTTTGCAATGATTTTCTTGATGCATTTTACATTGAATTTGTACAGAGACTCACGCTATGAGCGATAAATCCTCGGGAAGACGGTAAACCCATAAAGTAGACAGTAAACTGGGGTTAACTTATTTTCTTAAGCGGAATCTGTTTTTTTGCATCGCGTCACCAGCATGGGTTCAACTTCAAAAACCTGAAACCTGCAGAGCGCCAATGAAAAAAACCTCCGCAAAAATGCAGATGATCCTTATTTTCAGGACGCAATTTGTCAGCGTTTACAAGAATATCTTTGTTTATGTGGACGATCCTCATTCTCAGACCAGCGCCTCTACTGATAATGGTGGTTCCATCGTGCATCGTTGGGTACGTTGGACAAATACAGGGTACTTAATACAGGGCTGTCAACCCTCTTGCATTTGAAGGGAGTCTCACGCCTCCACACTCATTCTCCTGCCTTCCCATCAGCTCGTAGCGGGAGACTCCCGCCACCACGCCCTTTCTACCGCAATCTCCCGGTTTATGAAAAAACCTCTCGCCAAACATGTAAAATGAACCAGCGTACCGTATCGTATGCAATTTTTTTTTTGCTTGATAGGGGGGGGGGGGGGGGGGGGGGGTTAGTGAGCACTTCAATTTTTTTTTTACTCAACATCTTCCCCCCCTTCCCCCGTCGAGCCCCCAAAAAATTGCATATGAATGTGATCTTCCTCGAAGCAGTTTCCCAAAGTTGACAGCCCTGCAAATATGGATATATTTTATAGTAATTAGTATAGTCCAGAGTCCAGACCCAACTATCAATATCTTGACTCTTCCAAAATCTGTTTGATAGAGATTATTTGTTAAAATGCTTTTATAAAATGGTCGCTTTTGCCTTAGATAATCTAGTATTTTACTTAAAACATGGATCAAATCTCACCAACAATAATGAATATTTGTCTTATAAGTTATATACAATTTTCTACCATAAGTCCTTAAAAAATGTATTAAATCTCGCATGTACACCTCATTCACGTTCCCAAAATCTCTGGTAAAGGGGTACTTTTTGCTAGTGAGGATGGAAAAATAGCTGCACGCAAAAATGATCCTATATAGTAGGCATACTCACTTGTGTGTTCAGTTTGCATTTTAAGTATGCTTAAAAACCCCTGCAGTAAAGTGAGTAAACTGAGTTTATTTCTGAACTGTTCATCAATAATTCAATATGTATTTCAATATTTATATACATCTACATGTACAGTAAAAGATATACTGTATAGTGCGGCCCAAAATACATGAAAACCAACAACAAACAATTATTGTGAACAAACTACTATTATAAGAATATAGTTCCTTGCTTTTTAGAAATTAGTCATGCTTTAAAAATTAAAATGGTTCAGTGATCATATTAATACATACATGCTTCATGGAGCAACACTGTTTTTGAAGTAGCATGTATGGATAACTCAATCAAAGAATCATTTGAAAGCATACATGTATGCACCGTACATGTACCTCTACTTTATGAAAAGCAAGTAATCATATTAATTATATCAGCTCACATGATGTAGGTTAATGCTACTTAATGCCCACAATAATAATTTGTATTCAGGTTTCATTTTTTCTGGGGCGCACTGTACATGTACAATGTACAAACTTTGACATGCTATGGCAAAAGATAGTGGTACAGACTGGTACCACCGTTAACCATAGTAGCATATTCAGGAAACGATCATATTCATCTTTTTTCAAGATGTTTTTCCTCACTATGCTTTTAATTCAGTATACGGTAAGTTTCAGTCAATTCAGTGGATCATGATTGTGCAATGCATGTATATTCAGCACATGTAGATGTACAGTGTTACTTGTTTGTCTCAATTTTATTGTAATATTCTCATTGCTAGTGTAACTCTGACCATGGAATTGTTTTTTTCCCTTCTCTGACTGACTTATTGAAGTGCATATTCACTATATTTCAATGGGGTTTTTTTCCAGTCGGTCTACTATAGTAGCTCATGTTCAGCATTTTTTCTCCTGACTTTTTCCTTGGATAGTATCATCTACAAAAACTTATCACAATAATGGGGACATATGACATTTACATGTATTTGTATGTTTTTTTTCCACACATCACAATTTGGTCACAGTGAGGCACTATTTATTTAGGAGACTTACCTTTTTGTAATACAGATGTGATTCATGTACTGTACATGTAGGTCCACATTTCTACCCCAAGATATTATGATTTTGCAATTCATCTCCTTATATTCTATTGAAATATTTGATAATTCATCATTGTTTTTGCACTCATTTTTGTTGGCAAATGAAGAAAGCAAACTATACAGAATGGAGCTCCAGGTTCAGAAGTGAGTACCTTATATCATGAATGAAGAAGAAGAAGGAATAAAAAATAATTTACTAACACCTCCCTCCCAGCTCCCTGCACACTGCATGTTCAAAGCCTCCCACCCCTGGTATGCAGTTTGGATGTTACCATGCTGATTGTATTTCTTATTTTCTTTAAATGTGAAAAAGCTTGAACTTAATTGGTGAATGGTGATTTATTTATTTTTCATTTAAAATACAGGAATATTACTAAATAACAAGTATAAAAAGTAAAATTGCTGATATTGAGTAAAGCTTTGAGAAATTGTTATTAAAGTTTTGAATTTGATTTGGACTTTATTATTAAGTAGCAGAAAGCTAATAATCTTTCAGAATTCAGATTGAGCGATTAAACATATTGTTTAATAGCAAATGCACTTTAAATCCAGTGCAGTCAGTAGGCCTACATGTGTATTTTGTATGCGTGAAAATATATGTACTTTTGACATGTAAACATCTTTGGGTATTACATGTACCGGTACATGCCGGAGTTCAGAGTTGGTTGATTGGTATTTTGATTTAAAAAGTATTTGTTTATCACTTTATGAGAAGCAAATCAATTTTAGAGATTGTTGAATTGCTTATTGGTAGGAATGGAGAGTGAATAACAATACAGCTGTTATGGATCGAAAAGGATTAGCAGGGTTGTGGTTTTGTTAACATAATCTATTTTTTCTATAAACTGTGGTTTTAGGGTATTTTACATGTTTTCCATCAGTTAAGTGAGGAATCTGTATTTCCCAGAGCTCTCACTATTAGCATGTTTGAATGACCATTAAATGTGTTTGTTGGAATGCAAGATGCTTAAATGTTACATGCAATACTAATTTTAATGGATTTGATTGATTTTAAGTTAAGGCTTGTCAGAATTGTTATCTGAATCTTATTGCATGTCCTTGTTTTGTTTAAATGTTTCCTTGTTTGTTTTGTCAGTTATTGTCACAGTTTCTTTTGTTTTACTACCTTTGTTTTATTATTGATGAATGCATACAAAATTGGAGCAGTGATTGCTGGACCATTTTGAATGGGGGGGGGGGGGATCATCGGGGATGACAAATTGACAATCAATTTGCAGAGTGCAGACACAATATCTGAAAACTGTCAAACTTACAGGCAAGGAAGAACAAAATGAGGTCCTCAGAAAGGTCACATTTGAAGAAAGAAGATATGAGGGGGAAAAATGGATTTCGATATACATGTACATTGTATTTATTTTCTGTCATATGATGAAAAGTCTGCCAATGATTCTGGACTGGGAGACAAAGTTTGAATGGGGACAATCATTTCACCCCCTTCTCCCCCGCCCCTCCCCTCTTCTCTTGTGATGCCCTGTTGGGAACTAACCTTTAAAAAGTTATGCTCCCTTCTGCTTGCAATATTGATGTTGAGAAAGGACTGAGGCATAGATTAGCGGGGGTGTCTACTGTCTATAGATAGATTGTGAAAAATGTGTTTAGGGGCTCTCACAAAAATGCCAACATGAAGAAAGTGATGCCGTTCGTGTCTCCGGAGGAACTCCATATGCTACACTGTTGCAACATGCTCTTCATAAATTATTGACAGAGGTGCATGTGCTGTCTGTCTATGTGTTTGTGCATGTATGATGTTTGTCGGAACCACCATGCAAGGCATATAGAGGGGTTACCACGGCGATGATGATGATGAGGATGAAGGTGCATAATGCTGGGGGATTGTGATGGAGAGGGAGAAGGCCGATACAGGAAGGTGGCACATGTTAATGTACTTTACAGTGACATGTGTTGGGATAGAGTCTGCAATAATTTGATGATCACTAAGCTGATATTAAAGGAGAGTGGGGAATAGACAACTTCACATAATCATGAATGATATCTGGGGTTCTAAGAGTGAATTTACAAAAGGGAGGAGGGAAGGATAGGGGATGAATCGTGAATGTCTTTAGATGTCCATTAGGCTGATGAGGGATGATAAGATTATTGATCAGGAAAGCTACAATTTCACATCAATAATGATATCATAACTTCTACGAGGAGATTACATTGGGCCTTATACAGAAAGGCAGATCTAAGGAAAAGGAAAAAATAGGAAGGGATTGAATAGCAATATCATGGAAACATCTCAATGCTTCCATGTGGTCTGTGGCAGCATTTTATTTCCAGACATTTTGCTAAGTTGGGACATTGGTCAATTAAGATCGAGAAAGAGGTATACCATATTTTAGTTCTAGACGAGCAGAACTTTATAGGATAATTGCAATTGTTTAGATTTTGCTGACTAATTATTAGTCAACACAAATACATCCTGTTGGACAGTTAATGCAGCATTACAAATAAATACCAATCCAGTGACTTGCAATCCACTCATCCATATCCATATTCAACACACTGCATACTCATAGATGTATTGTTTCTCTATATGTACAAGGGTCATTTTAACTTTGTGATGTCATCAGGGGGCAGTATTCACAATCCACCAGCCACTATTGATCTGAGTATCAGTGGTCATAATCAGTGGAGCTATTTCTTTATTTGCACTCTTGGACTGATGTAAACAGACCTTCATCCTACATGTATATCACACACCACACGCAGTGGTGGCGATCGTGTGGGGGATGTGTCACACAAAACCAACTGTAAACATGTACTTTAGTTGCGTTTTGCATTGACAACGTCATTTATACTGTAGTCCTCCACTGCTCAAGAAGAGTGTGTTAATTCCATTAGAGGATTTATTGTAGTTTCATGTAGAAAATTTGTGGTAGGAATTTTGAATTTTCTGCTTAAACTTGATTGGATACCCTCCTGGAAATAGAGGTACAACTGTAGCCTTGGAGAAAAGGTAATCATGTTTTGTTTTCATCAGGTTAGGACAAATGGTTGTTGTATACATGTATGTTGCATTAAAAGAGATGCCAAATTCGTTGGTAGACTTTACTCTTAATTTCTGACAGTAGTTTTATGCAATACAATACATTTACATGTAGGACATGTTAGGATTTGAATACAATAACTGGGACAACACTCAATTTTGTTTCTGTTTTTGTACTTTTTTTTCTAACTTGTTTTCTTCTCACTTGTTCATATATATATATATATATATATATATATATATAAACTTTGAAATGCATAGTGTTGTGGTGTTACCGGTATGTGTTTTAATCTCGTTTTATACTGTATTTGTATCGTCAAAATGTTAATGTTCTGCTTGACATGTTCTTGTATTTATATATATTTTTATGCCTCCGTTACGAAGTAGCCGGAGGCATTATGTTTTCGGGTTGTCCGTCCGTCCGTACGTACGTCCGTACGTACGTACGTCCGTCCGTCCGTACGTCCCGTTCTCGTGATCGCGTTATCTGAAGAACCGATTGATGGATTCCTGCCAAACTTTAATCATGTATGTATCTTGCAGAGCCGATGAACTGATTAGATTTTGGGGTCACGAGGTTAAAGGTCAAAGGTCACAGGGCTCATTATGTATGCAAAAACAGCTCGTGATCGCGTTATCTGAAGAACCGATTGATGGATTCCTGCCAAACTTAGGTCATGTATGTATCTTGCAGAGACGATGAACTGATTAGATTTTGGGGTCACGAGGTCAAAGGTCAAAGGTCACAGGGCTCATTATGTATGCTGAAACAGCTTGTGATCGCGTTATCTCAAGAACCGATTGATGGATTCCTGCCAAACTTAGGTCATGTATGTTATTTGCAGAGCCGATGAACTGATTAAATTTTGGGGTCATGAGGTCTAGGTCAAAGGTCATGCGGCTCATTATGCATGCAAAAATAGCTTGTGATCGCATTATCATTAGAACAGATTGTTGGATTCCTCCCAAACTTAGATCATGTATGTATCTTGCAGAGCCAATGAACTGAGTAGATTCTTGGGTCATGAGGTCAAAGGTCAAAGGTCATGGGCTCATTATGTATGCAAAAATAGCTTGTGAACGCATTCTCATTAGAACTGACAGATGGATTACTATTTAACTCGGAACATCTTGCAGAGCCAATGAACTGAGTAGATGTTAGGGTCATGTGGTCAAAGATCAAAGGGTCATATATGTATATGAGAAATTGCTTGTAATCACGATATTCTGAGAACCTGCTAATGGATTACAATTGAACTTGAATTTGAACAATTTCTTCTGTTTTGGTTTGTAAAATTGCTCTATGACGGAGGCATCATTTCGACTGCGCGCAGTCGAAGTTCCATCTAGTTTATATAATATACATGTACCTGTATGTATTTTTTGTTGTTATGTTTTTGGTTTTTGGGGGTGATTTTCTGTCTTATTATTATCTTGTATATATACCGGTACTGGTACTTTCTCAAATTTCTTATATGATATTAAACTGTACTGTATACTCTTTGGAAAATGTGATTTATACCTGTGCTGCTTTTTCAAACAGTGTACCATAAGTACAGTAAATGGGGCTTTTATCAAAAGCAAACTTGGCAAGCTGGTGGAATAAATGCATTTTATAATGGTGATTTTGAATGTGTGCATCCCTTTTCCCAAATTATTAATAGAATTATTTAATATCTTTTCTCTGTTGGAGCCTAACAGTTCTTTGAATATATGTTTTATTTGAATGATGTTGTGGGCTGTTCAATGGTTGGTTGTTACCTTGCTAACTTTTAACATTTTGCATTTGAATTTGTATCTAATCGATAATGCATCACAACCTTTTTTAATGGTTGCCCTTGTGCATGTGTACATGTACATTGTAAATGTACTCAAACAATTGTATCCTTCTCTTAAATGTGTCATGACATTGCCTTAAAGGTAAAGACCAGTTAAGGTCATGCGATTGCATTGTGAAAGAAATGTTGTGGAATCGATCAGAAAAGGTTGATCATCTAGCATCTAGCATCTGCAAGGTTCTGGAATCATCAAAATGATAAGAAATTTGGCCCATTCTTCGTAAAGTTACAAGCACTATACACAGAAAGATGTATATGGGACTACCCTATATCTCTCACAGACCATGAGAGAAACAAATTTACCAAATATATGAATTACAGTATTGCTCGAAATAAAGTAGACACCGTACCGCCGTGTACCGCGCGGGAGCAAATTACCACGGTAATTTATTGAGTACCGCCACCCAACTGGTTACCGCGGTACTCCCACCTACCATAATGTCCCGCGGTAATGTACCACATTTGGGAGTCCGCAGTCTCGTAGAACACGAGATTCTTGTATGTTTAGTCTATCCTCAAAACATAAATAAAAATGTGTGTGTTAATGTGAGTGAGAGATGTATGGGGATTTCAATTTTTTTGATCTGTAATGAATGGAAATTGCCGATTGACCGACTTGATTCCACAAGTTCGCACGTACTGCACATGATGGTTGTTAGCCAACTAGGCATCGTTTGTAATTATCTGGAAAAAAATGTTCATTAATAATGAGAATAAACGAGTTTGGGTAGGATTTCACCATACCATCATTATTTCAGAACAATTGTTGAATATTTGAATAACGAAGAGCCTTTATTTCAAGAGGTAAAAGCAGCCACAAATACATTGAACATTATAATGGTCTGATAAACTTAAACTACCCCAGCGTGTAACCTAGTAACCAAACACGATGAAACAAAGGGATGAATGTAGGTCAATTCATTCATCGATACGCGAGGCACGCAAGTTTGATAACTACATAGGACATGAGTTATTATAAAGTATTCCCACGTCCCACATCGCTTTGCTCATTCTGGTTTGAAAATACAAACGACTTAACTAAGCATAATCACGCAGCTGCAATTTGTTTAGCTACAGGATGATCAATGATTGCATACTTACCTGATACTATGACGTGTCCCACTTTTAAAATATCCATGTTGAACTATAAATCCGAAAATCAGATGAAAGTTATCCCAGTGACATCCATGGTTATCCGAAAGATTAATTCCCTTACACACGTTGTTGGAACCACCGATGGTATAAAAGCTAAGTCTAGTTTCAGACACAATAATTCCATTTTTAAAACCACTACAACAACGATTCGTACAATCTCGTTCTATCTCTAAATGGTGATTTTCAGATGAAAAGTTAACTCTTCTCATTGGCTAAATAATAATTTACAACTTTATTTTTTAAAAGCAAATAATTATTTGCTCGTTTTCAGTTGTCATTTATGGTATGGCGTCTGAATTGGCAGACTATGCAAGCCCTTTCAGTTTCAGCTGGCTGGGGCGTGTCATATTTCTTAGATAAGAACTGTCAAAACATGTCTGGGAAATGTAATCACGTGCAGGAGGGAGAGAGAGAGATAGAGAGAGAGAGAGAGAGAGAGAGGGGGGAGAGGGCAGAGAGGGAAGTAGAAAGACGGGGTTAGGTAGAGGTGTGGAGGACAGTGACCTCATGTCATTTACTTGTTAATCAATCAATGTTTGACGGGACTTGTAAACATCCATGAAGGGTGATGTCTTCAGATGACGAATCAAAGAATAAAGGATAAAAGGAAGGGAAATACATGTAGATATTAAAGATTAAATGATATCAGAGATAGGAAATATATGGAACGAAGAGGCGACTGTAAAGGAATAAAGTATACAAGGAAATGGATGGGAAGAATCAGAAACTGGATAAGAATAAAGGATTCGTGGGAGAGGAAATCTACATGGGAGGAAGAGGAGACTTGATATAAATAAATATATATAGATATATATATAGGACGAACACCCCCGGCCAAGGCAATTATCCCCTCCCCCTCGGAAAATTACCCCCTTTGATTTTCACCCCCCCCCCCCGAAAAAAAATGCAAATTATCATCAGGGTGGACTTCCCCTTCAATGAACGGGGGCGGGGGGGGGGGGGGCGGGCGTATATTTGTCCTAGGGGAGCTAATTCTCCTCCGTGGATATTCGTTCCGGGGGGGGGGGGGATATTTGTCCTCGGATGTTAAAGCCCACGGGGGTTATCGTTCCTGGGGGGGGGGGGGGGGAGGGGGAGGGGTGGTGGTTGTCCGAAGGTTCGTATTTCCGAAAAATGCAATAGGGTTCATAATCCGAAAATGAAATAGGGTCCATAATTCCGAAACTGGAAAAAGGTACCTAAAAAGAAACGAACATTAAAATGAATTCAGGAGGCCGAGACGCCCCCCCCCCCATAAGACTTAAGAGATCCTAAATAACTGTAGAGAGAGACATAGACGGGGAGAAATAGTAGAAGACAACAAAAGATAATAGAAAAGTATAAAGGACAAATAAAAAAAGGAAAGGAAGGAATGAAGGAAGAGAGGAATATTAGAAAAGGAGGGATAAGAGCGCAATCGATGATATAGAGTGAAAGATAGAAGGGGGTATCATTATTGATTGATTAATAAGGTGATAATTGGAGGTCCGAGGCCATCTCACCGATTTCGTAATATTTTCTGATTCATTTATTGTTTGTTCGTTTGTTGCTATTTATTTGGTATTTGTTATTGGCTCCCCTCCACCCTCTTTCTTGTATTCATGGGATTAACCGTCTCCCGTTATTATGGGAACAAAATGTACATCATATTAACCCCCGGCTCCCCCCCCCCCCCCCCCTCCCGCTGGATCTAGTGTTTACAAATAAACTTGGTTAATTTTAAAACAAACAAAACGGAACAGGTCAATATATTTCACGAGTTGTATAAACAAAAATAGTTACAATAGAGGATCTCCTTCCCCCTTTCTTTCTTCTTCCTCTCTTCTTTATTTCCCTTATTCTCATTCTCTCTTTCTCTTTTATTTTGGCGGGGAGGGGAGGGGGCCAAGCACGCTCCTTCCCCTGGATCCGCGCCTGTATTTCAGGCTTTTCTTGAGCGTTTTTAAATAAACCACGTCCGCCTTCTAATGTCAGCTAGTGCTTTGAATCTTGCCTAAACATTGAAAATTGATAATTTTGTTAATATTTTCTCTTCATGTGTAGCCCGATAACCCAGGCAATACCTCATTTGCACTCAGCCATTAGAAAGAGAAGACGATAGAAATAAAGCAACATAACATATGGAAAGAATTATCTTGCGGCCGCCAAATAATCTAGCTTTATTTCCTCACGTTATGATGCAGATAGAAAGAGACATAAAACAAAGAATAACATGAGAGATAAAAAGAGAAGATAGAAAGATAGAAACAAAGAATAATAACAGGAAAGAACAGAAGCTGGAAAGGAAAATAAAGAATTTCAAAATGAAAATAGAAAGAGGAAATGATAGAAGTATAAAAGCAAAGAGTAACATACAGAAAATAGAAAGAGAAGAAGGTGGTAGGATAAAAACAAAGAATACCATAAGGAAAGGTAGAAAGTGAAGAAGATAGAAGGAAAATAACATAATCATGATAAGGAAAGATAGAATTATCTGGCGGCCGCCAGACAATTATGACTTGGTTCGTAAGTATATGTAAATTGTATTGGAATGGGAACAAAACAGTTCAGTTCATCTGAAGAGAGAGAGAACCCCTTACACATCAAAATTTGAGCTGAGCCTGAAAGAAACCGGACTTCAAGAAATCTTTTATGAACAAATTCTAAAGGTCCCCTTATTTCAAAGAGCCCGATGACGAGGGCGCTGGCTGGGAGATTAGAGAAACAATACACCTTTTATGAACCAATTCTAAAGGTCTCCTTAATGGTATTTAATGGCATTAACGGATTAAATACTGATTGCATATAGTGCTCGATAAAATCTTGGGTTTGGGCACATTTTCTGATGCAAGTTTCACGTCAATTATAGGACAGGAAGCAATGTGTTTGGACGTGTCGTATGTTTATCATGACGCCGAGAAAATATCGATTGGGAAATTGAGAGAAAACTTCATGTACATCGTTGATTTATCCTTTGTGTTACGATGTAAATCCTACTAACATCGTTTGCCATTATGGATTATTTCGGATAGGAGAGGTGGTGAAAAGAGTAGAAGAAAGATTGGGAAAGAATGAAGTAAACATTTTGCATGAAAAAGCGGGTGAAATAGATGATCAAAATTAGAGGAAGAAAGAGGATGCAAGAGAGAGATGGAGGCTGTTGAAAGATCAGAGGACTGAGTAAATGATACGTTAAGGTAGAATGAGAGAGGATATATGAGAATTGGTGAAAATAGTAAAGCAAGCAGTGGCGGATCCAGGGTTTTCCAATTGAATGAGAGAGATGGTGAAAATAGTAAAGCAAGCAGGGGCGGATCCAGGGTTTTCCAATTGAGGTGGGGGGGGGGGGGGGGCGGAAATTAAAAAACATTCTTGTTGCTCGTGTTGGGGGGGGGTAGTGTGAGCACTACAACTATAATCATGTTTTTACTCAACAGCCCTTCCCCCCCCCCCCCCCCCCCCCCCGTCTTGAGAAAAAAAAGTAACTTTGTGGTTACCATCTTATTTTAAAACTTGTTTGGGCAGGGGTGGGGGCCGTCAGTGTTTTTTGCCAGGGAGGAAAGGCCCCCGTTGCCCCCCCCCCCCCAACCCCTCTATTGGAAAATCCTGAATCCGCCAATGCTTCCTAAATTTTGTTAATTTCCAATCTAAATGGTCCGTACGCTCTAATAATTGAACAATGATGTTCTCATGCCACGTGGCATTACTCTGTATCGTTATCCAGTCACAACAACGGCTTGCAAAATAATGACATATTTATTACATTCCCGCCATGTCCCGAGTCGGCGCTCTCAGAACAAAGGTGCGTAACACTTCGCGGTGTTTTAGAACTTTGGTGTTGATTGACATGACACCACATTTAAGATACGCAATCGGCCTATACAGTGCCTCCCAGGAAAAAAAAAACGAAACCGACAATTGTCAATGTTTTATCATAACTTAATCACAATTATAAGAGGAGAATGGGTATGAAGAAAGGACACTATAGAGAGAGAAAAAGATGGAGAGAAGAAGAGACTGGATAAAGGATACTAAATAGAAGGAAATAGATGGAGAGAAGAAGAGACTGGGTAAGAATAAAGGATACTAAAGAGAGAGGAAATACATGGAGAGAAGAAGAGACTGGGTAGGAATAAAGGATACTAGAGAGAAGGAAATAGATCGGGATGAGAAGAGACTGGGTAGGAATAAATGATACTATAGAGAGGGGAAATAGATGGGGAGAAGAGGAGACCCGGGGAAGAATAACTAGAGAGAGGAAATAGATGGGGAGAAGAGGAGACTCGTTACGAATAAAAGATACTAGAGGAAATAGATGGGGAGAAGAGGAGACTCGTTAAGAGTAAAGGATAATAGAGAGAGGAAGTAGATGGGGGGAAGAGGAGACATTGACGTTGTTATTTTTATGCTTCTACTTCTTTCTCTTGTTTCTCACCCCGCAACTATCTTATTTTTAGTATGTTTGAATATTTACACACATTCGTTCTCATGATTTACCCTTGACATCACTTGGAAATAGCAGTTTTTTCAGCATGTCCGTACTCATCAATATTCATGAGCGCATAATCACGCACGCTGTTATGTTGGCAAGGCTCCAAGAAGTCATGTCATATCGTGGGAACCAAAACTTTCTCCCTGCCTGGGTACGTAGAGACCGTACATTGCGTAACATACACTTTCTTTGTCATCAAGTCACACAGAAGAGATTGAGATAAGAGTCGAGTTGTTAAATGATTTAATTATGTCAAGAAGATAAGAGATAAATTTGTTTCTCTGGGGACTTGCTGGTTGAAGACTGGTGGAATGTGACATGGACCACGCGAGCATAGTAAATCAAGTTTAGGGTGAATTATATCTGCGATCTTTTCTTAGTCTTGCTAATATATTACTTAATCCCGAAATCTTGGTCTTGCTATTTATATTAGTCAATCCCGAACCGAACCAAAGTTCGGGTAAAATAGTGCTGAACTCTACCGAACATGGCGCCTGACTAACGGCACTATTGAGGAAACCAATATTTTGTATTCTTTTATTCTTTTTATTAGAGAGGTTTAAAGAAACCCAACCCAAACACCCGCCTGGTTTGAATGTAAACATCCCATAGCTGTCTATCTCTGTACCCCCTACCATCTTTCTTTCTCTCTCCCTCCCCATCTCTCTCCACCTCGTCTCCCCTCCCTCGCATTTATCTTAGTTATACATTTCTCTTCCTCTCTCCCGTCCTTTTCACCTTTCCTTAAAATCTCACATCATGCTCGTCATTTTCACTGAAATAACAGCCATATTTATCCATATTTTAATTTCATAAACCCATATTAGATGTGATATAACTTTGAAATAATCTTATTAATAACTCTTTTGCAATAAATTTGGCAACAAAAGAACTAACCTCCCTGGTTTTATGTCGAATAAAAGAGTTTCCCAACTCAAAAGTAATTGTATTTTGCTTGCATGCAAACTGAATGTCATAAAATGGAGATACATTGTCATCGAGAGAGGTTTTCCAAAATAACTCATGGCCAAGATTATAATTCGGGGAATTCCTGAGCGCGCGCAGTACATATCAAACGTCAACTACATGTACCTGTATTTGGGCCATGAGGTACATTTGCTGATCGAGATCGTGTTGCTTTTGAATTTTAAAAAATCCAGGTTTGTGAAAATGCTGTTTGCGGTCTGTGGCAAATTTTTGTAGGGCCTCATTTAGGTTCCTTGCTTTGACTTTGGTGATGTAATCAGGGGTGGATCCAGGATTTTCCAATAGAGGAGGTTGAAATATGAAAATCGCGCCGATCGATATTTCGGGGGAGGGGGGAGGGGGATGAGCACTAATTTTTGTTCTTTCTTTTTGGGGGGTAGTGAGCCTAATTTTAGGAGAGTTCGTTGTGCTTTGGCATGCGAAAGAAATTGAATTGGCTTATCGGCAATCTTTACAAATCAATATATATATTTTTTTTTAAAGAAACATGATTTTCAATGCAAACTCATGGACAGCGCTATCAAGAAATGACAAAGGCCGTTTGAGACCATGAAAGATAGAGCATTTCGGAGTGCGATCATGTTATGACCTACGGACGGTTATGCTTCTCCAACTCCAACATTATTAGTAACTGAGCTGATCGAGGCGATTGGAGACGCCGCCCGCCGGCGAGCATCAACTGGTCAGCTAATTTTTATAAGCCCACGTTTTCGCGCGGCGCGATCACAACCTTAGCCGTCGACAGAAATATAAGGAATGAAAGCATTTCTCCCGGCGTCATTCATCGTTTAAGTGATTAAACAATTATGGCAAAGCGACGTGCGAATCCTTCCGTTTGATACATGACAAAGGGAGTGACGTACGTGATGGTTCATTACGAGATTTTCTTGAAAATCTCGTGGTACATTTTCGTGGTAATTACCGCCATTTGTGTACCGCACAGGGAAGAGTTACCGCGGGAGTACCGCGGGACTCAATCTTGGATTGATTCCCGCGAGACCCGGCGGTACGGTGTCTACTTTATTTCGAGCAATACTGTAGTAGGCGGTTTCATCATGTGATCATCATGTATTAGTCAAAACATATTCTTTCACATGATTGGTAATGAGAGCTTCCATTTCATTTTTTGAAATTGGGGCGTTTCCAATACTTGTCTTTACCTTTAAGCATGTGTATTTATCATTGATTTTTGTAGCATTCTTGTGATGTCTGCATGTCTGCATTTCTTTTTTTTAATGTTGGTTTGAATTTTTTTCATTGAAGTTATTTTTTTGATATCATTACACATTACATGCATCTACAGCATGTAGACATTTGGTTTGTTAGGATATAATATCTGACAAGTTTGACATGGAAACAATTCTGGAAATTCAATCTAGGAGGACAAATTTTTGTCATTGTATGTGTACTTTAACTGTACATACATGTAATATTATCATTGATATTGTAATGATCTTTATCTCCACTCATTTTATAATGTAATTCAGAAAGATGAGAGCCATGATAAAGGCAATTTC